>NW_013528315.1:794238-822736 GCF_000836215.1 Papilio polytes | reverse complement strand
GCGGCTTAGACGCCAGGTGCTACTACCCTTAGGCGCGGCCGCGCGGTGAAGGTGCGTCTAGTGCTAGGTCAGTTATTGAGGCCGAAGACCTTACAATGCCCGTGGCAATGACCAGTATACCTCTTTGGGCCTCTCAGAGGCACCGCATACTTTTACAACGTATACGAGACATTCTACTAACATTTTAAATAAATATGATTCATTTAACCCTTAAGAAACTATATTATAAATTATATTGCTATTACAAAAGAAAACTTCGACAACTTGACAATAAAAATGTCAATGTCATGGCCATGGCAAAGATTTATTTTTTTAATGAAATTGATGTTGCCATTACAGAAAATAGTTCTATTGGTGTTCCGCTACATAACGAGGTGTTGTACTTTCATGGGCACCATATATGCGTAGTTTAATATGCCGTTCTCATGAAAATATTATAGCTTTTTTTTAATTTTAAATGTATAATCATAATTCTTATTGGAGGATATTTATTAAGCAATTATAAATATCGCTGATCTGTATAAAGGGATAGGTCATTCCTCGGAAATTAGCTTTTACTAAGTTCCGACTTAAAAGCGCTTATAGCGCCCGACCGCAACCGTTAGTGCCAAAATGGCGAATTTTAAATAGGCATAGTGGTTTTTATTCTTATTCGATATTCGCCATTTTTGGCGTAGACGTGGATTCGAATCATTTTAATAATTCAACAATAAGTAATAGAGAAACTTAACTGTCGAAACTTCAATGGACGCGTTTAATTCGAAACGATGCATAAGCTGTTATTTACAAGCAAAGACCTATCCATTCATACAAATCAGAGTCTTTGTTACAGTAAAAACTGTTTTACTAAAAGAAAGGTTTTTTACAAATAATCTTTGTCAGGGTTTTGAAGACTTCAAAATGACAGTCAATGAAAAATAAAAATGGTAAAATATGTGCGCTTTATATTTTTGTAAAAGTTGTGTGATAATATTGAGTCATAGCAACGTCGGAAACCTTATCACTTATCAGCGCTTATTCTTTAGGGGGTTGGTCTAGATATTTAGGTCGAATGTACAACAGCCCGCCTCTATATTTCATTGGCAGTGGCGATCGCGTCAACAAGTTGCGTGGGCCGGGAAAATTGTTTGCGCATCCTCCGTAGCCCTGCGCAAGCCATCTCTTTCGTACACCCGACAAATGGCTGGGCCGTCGAAGCCTCTACAGTCGTACTCTCTTCGACGCTCCCAACTTACCATCGCATCGGGAACACTCATGTGGGACGCACGTGCGAAACTGCCTGCTGCTTTTAAACAAAAAAACACCTTTGGCCAACATCAAGTTCGAAACGTAGTACGGAGTATTGATAATACACATCTCGGATCGGACATTAGACAAGTTTTTGCCGTTGGTTGGTGCATGTGAGCCTGGACTTGGTCGGGTGCAGACGCGATGCGAAATGGAGTGCGACGAAACGACAGATGCCCGAGCTGCCCGACGCACGCAATCACCGGTATGTGAAGAAAGCTCATCTCTCTTGCGTTTTACTATTGGAAATCTCAATGTTCGTTCAACAATTCTTAACACCTTTAAAAATTTTATTAAACCCTTTTGATTCTTTTTAAGACTGTTGAAATTTGTCTTCGGAAACACGGATCAGTACTATTATCTACATCGGCGGTCGTTTGAAGCATTAATACGTTCATTTTAGCGAGGAATTGCAAACTAGGAATTTACCAATTTTAATTATTACACAAGTATATTTGATTGCGCTTTCTTAGTTTATACGGTGCATATTTCTAGCGTTCGGCCGTAAGCTAACAGCAAAAGAAAACTATTTTAACGTGACCGTAATACTGTTTTAGTAACTCGATTTTGAAAAAGAAATCTTTATCTTCATAAAAATATTTCACTAAACGTGTACACACTGAATCATTGTGAGAATCAAATAATTGCGACCGATACTCTTTTAAAGCGAAAATATCGGGGTAATACGCATTACTGACACCGTTTTACTACAAGTACACACAACGTATAATTTGTGGTGTCCAATAGACTTCTAATGGCATGTTATTACGATACCATGCTTACTCGACTATGGCCACGTGCTACGAATACAGAGACGATACGTATGATTTTAAAATCCGAACGCCAAGCTTTCTGAAGCTACTTTTTGGGTCATTGTGCACGGCCTGCTTTGTCTCACCAATCGATACGGCTACAGGCTGCTATGTCCGCAGAGTTATTATTAGCGCTTTTACTTAATTAAAGCCTTTGTCGATTTTTCAAATCTGACAAAAGATTTCGAGTATAATTTCCATATATGCTTACCTTTTCTACATAGTCTTGTACTGTGTAAGATGGTACAATGAACATTGTGATAATTATTTCATTTGTTGATTTTCGAGTATAAGAAACGTTGAATGCTAAATTTCAAAACTATGCAACCCTAATGTTCGTAGCCCGGTTTAAATGTATAGGATCTTGGTCTACGTCGTTTAAATCAATATCGTTATAATTTGTACAAAGGCAGTGACATGTATTTCAAAGAATCACTTTGAATAGTCCATTTTTTACCGTTAAGATAGCTCACAATGTGTATAGCGGTGGACTTTCACTTTCGGAACAGCTTGCATTAAACCGTCCATTATTTGTAGATTGTTTACAACAATCGTAACAGATGTCCAATTACATAAAGTAAAAGCGCGTGCGTTTTATGTCATTTCTACAAGGTCGCGTTCAACGAACCGGTTAATGTCCAGTCGAGAGATGGTTGGATAGTCCATGGTTGGATGTTAGAGTCGCTTATTACACCTCCATGATCATAACATGTATAGGTTCTTACCGATAGAGTACCGGAGTCATCGCCTTTAACCGGACATTCGGCCGTGTGCTATACGGATGTATAAGCGAAGGTCCTCAAGCCCAGCGGCTGAGAACTTCGAGAGCTATGTTACGTGACTTGGAATCATATTAATGAATTTAATTAACAATTCCTAGTGCGTAGTCGGCTGTCGCGACGCTCATTCCAACTCCTAATTTGATGTCTTTTAGAACGTTGACAGTTTTGGACCCCTCCCCTTCTGTACATTCTGTACTCTATAGGATATTATTGGAGCGAATCGAAATATTGTTTTTTTGTTATAGAAGATTACGTTGGAAACTGGCTTCGGTTGTGTGCGAGTTGTCACGTAGTAGCGCTAATGGTACGGATGTGAGGTATCAAAAAACCGGCTGCGGCGCGCCACGCCACGTTCCGTTACACCAAGTAGAGCGACGCCGCACGCGAACACCATTAACATTGCTAACGCGACCGCCAACATACGTTCCCAATGCACCCACCCTGTTGAAACTGTTGCTTATCATATTCCTTTACACATAAATCTTCTGTCGTTTTACAGAAACATCATCGATTAGAATTTTAAAACGTTTAACGTTTTCTTTTAAAATATTTATGTGCTCAACAGTAATAATACCTTATTCATAAACCCGGCTGCATATTCCTATACATTGTGTGTCATCGACAAATATGCGGCTAGCTTTCGGGTCGAATGTATTGGTAGGCTTGGGAACGTCAAAGGGCACATTTCACCGGGGTTTATACTGAGGGGCCGGAGCGACCATGGGCTAGGAAAAAAAGAGCAGGTAGTCGAAAATCTGTGTTTTACAAAAGTCAACCATAGTGAGGCGGACACAAAAAGTGATTTCAGAATTACGCAATACATTCCATGAATTTGTCGCTACGGGGTGTCGGGGTGTCGGGGCGGCGCGGTCACTGTTCTGGCTCGCTCTCCAAAAAAAATCCTTTGTGATTTTAAAACGAAACGAAAAAAGTAAGGATGCTCGCTGCAGAGATATTGCCTGCGTCGTTTCGTATGCATTGACTGCGCTAGTTTGTTTTTTAAATAGAAATGAATTATCATGTTCAGGTATGCCGTGTTGCATTTCTAAACAATGTTTTCTAAAATATCTACATTTCTAGTTTAGTTAGACACGAGTTTGCACTCGGTTTATAGAATTGTTGAAAATATTTTTAAAGATAATACACTTTGAGTTGGAACTACATTCGTGTTTAAACTTATACATATACTAGTTGATGCCCGTGACTTCGTCCACATAGATTCGACTTTATAAATATTTTTTTACTTATAAACTGAGGCGTCGTCTGTGCAGTTTCCGTTTAATTTCGGTCTTAAAGTTTTTTCGCTCAAAAGAGCTATTCTATTACGCCACGGCACAAGTTTCCGTGTGATAGAAGTTTGTAAACGAACGAAGTCCTTTGATGTCCTCAATAAGTAGACGTCTGATGTCAATAGAAAAAGAAAAGACTAAAAAGAAAACTCCCCGAACTAATAAAAAAGACGGGGTGATGTTTTCGAATACTATCGTGTTTCTAAAAAAAGCTTTTTTTAGTTTATATTAAAAACATTGTGATTGTTCGCAGTTATGGCGGCTGATATTGACATGAGTCATTCTGGCAGACGTCAACGGAGGGAAGACAGCGCAATGCATATTAAGAAAAAACTGTATTATTACCGAAAACAGGTAAGATGTGACACATTGTTTCCTGTATTTTTAACTCGAAAGGCTATTCCTGATTAGATTTTACAAATGAATTACTCATAGTTACAGTTCCTTTGTCAACAAACAGAACAATAAAGTCATAAGGACGGACGCACACCTTTAACTAAAATATCGCACAGTGTGCGATTTGAATGTACGCTGTGCGTTTGTTAATTTTTTCGCAGCCTATTCAAGTTTAGTTGGACAACTAAAAATCGAGTAGTGTTCGCACCTCCATATAAGTTTCAGCTAATCAATGCGCGATTAAACAGTTGTACGATAATTTAGTCTAAAGTGTGCGCGCGTAAACATGCAAACATGTGCGTAGTACGTTTTATTCGTAAACAAATACTATAGTATAGTAATAGTATTTACGCAGGCCTGTCATATCAGAAGTATTATTTATGTTATTTGCCTTATCTGTTTACAATTTCAAGTTTAATTGCATTTGGGTAGTTTGCATGTTTTCATTTATATCAGAATTGACCCGTGTGTCACTGCGAAGGGCACACAGCTATATTGTTTTATATGCACATAATCACCAGTAAGAAACAATGAACGATAACCTATGTGGTACACAGTTCAATGTTAACCAGATACGCAAAATCAACATAATAAGGGCGTTTTTGTACAATGAATATTATTTTATGTCTGTCTAACCTACCACTGGCTGATAGAGGCTCAGATAGCTTAAAAGTAAAATCGCTGTCAGAGTACCAAAATCCGATATTTCCATCACATATTTCATATGTTATCTGACAATTTACAAGAATTGTGGGACAGGCCCAACACATGTAATTACATTATATGCAGGTTTTTCCATCAAACTATACCAAAGTCAAGTTTATAACTTTTATTATAAAGGTGTGTGCGTTAACATCTTGTGATAAGGTTCTTTATCATATAATTAGTAACGCAAGGAGGTCGTTCACCTAATGCTTTAAATAATTATAATGTTATCTTTATTTATTTTTCAAAGAGAAAAATTATGTCACTGTTTTTTTCAGAAAGACAATAACATTTTTAACAAGCAATTTGTTTTGTTGCAATTGTTCATTTCATTTAGAAACTCTAGATTTTATTTCTTCTCTATCTAAATTGTTCTTCTTGACATCCTAACTATTGTTTACTGTACATTTGATGTAAAAAAAACTAGTCGATAACTTGTTATTTAGTTATTATTGTCTTTAATTGCCTCTTGGTGTTGCGCAGTTCTATAATTAAAACGCCAGTTGTCTCCGTGTATTGTGAGATCTGGCAGCGCTCTGTCGCACATTTTATTGGTTTAAATCTCAAACTACAACTCAGATAAAACGATGACGTGAAGTAAAAAAAAACGCTAATCGCTATCGCTCCGTGTAAAACTAGCCGGCTATCGCGTTCGTGACGCATTGTCCGTTTATTGGCAGTACTGTTTTGATTCTTATTGTCTCTGTTTTAATACTGATTTTAGTTTCTAGTGGGATATGGTTATCTGCTGTGTTAATTCAAAGTTATTCAAACAAAATCAGAATAGAAGATAAACGATAGAATAAAAAGGCGATAGAAAATCACAGTTATATTATTATACGTAGAGATATTGTCTGCTAAGCGTAGTTACAGCTAAACATTGCATTGCCGTCATATCAACCGACCTATCTACTCCGGAAATGAACGCAGATGAGTTTCTAAACGGACGCTTCACAAAATGACGTCTTCTAACTGCATCGTCATATCGAAGAAATATTGACTACGACGCAATTGTTTTTGCTTTGCTTAAAATCACAATTGTCAAAATACTATTAAAAAAAACTGTGGAACGTTTAGAAAGTTGCGCAGGAACAATTAATTCGCTTATGTACAAGGTATCTTATATATTCATTGAATCGTGGAAACACATCTATTGTCGGATTTAATCACTGGTAAATGTTATTTTTTTAAGTAACTCCGCTTAGTTGTCTTGTCTGTTTTATCCTTTTTTGTTTTGCGAAACCATTACCAAGATCTGTTTACTCCATTTTAATGACCATCCCTTAATTATAGCAACGAATAAAATAATAGATGTTCATTAATTAGGACAGTAACAAAAGGTTTAAGTCGATAATTTTGAAAATTTGGTTTAATTAAGCAACGAAATAATTTATTGTTTTCCGTAAATATTAGTGTACATTTTTTTAAATTTGAATAATACTTCGAAACAAAAACCTTAGGTCGCAATACGTTACATTTATTTTTATTGTCTCTTTAAAACAATATCTTGATACTAGACGATCAGAATTGAATAATGTTTCTGAATAAAAAATGATAAGTCCGTAATTTAAAAGGCCAAGCAACACAACCATGCAAAAAGAAAAAGTGGCTGGCGTGCATACAATAGCGCCATCTATTGAATCATGCCACGCGTCGTGCGCCTCTTAATCCGGTGCATTATGAACTCGGAGCAAACGCGGCTTGAATGACGGTGTCGGTTGTAAAAGTTTGCGAAAAAACGTGTGCCGTTGAACTCGCTACGGCGAATGCACCGGGCCGTTAGCTTTATCCGAGGTCAGGGAGGCATCGATGAATTGTGCTGCCGTAGTGCGAATAAAAATATGAGTGAAGATTCAGCTGTCATTATACTACTGATTTTTCTTTACTTTCTTTATACATTACACCTATTTGAATATTTTTAAATTCCCAAAAGAAAGTTCTAGTAATATGCTAGTGATCTTTACTGATTTGTATTTGATTATCCAAAATGTGTCAATTTTGCGCGAGTTAATACGCGTCGCTATTTGTAATAATAAGAGTATCTACGCATTTCGTGTCATGTTCAATGCCAGAGTATCTAAATTGGTTAGAATATCAATATCATTGTTTACTTTTAAAAGTGACGAAGGTCCGGTAGGTAACATTCAACGCTTAATCAATATAGCGTTAATGGCTTTATTCAGTTAAACTCTTTGTTTGAAACCCTCGTCGATGTATTGTAACGGCCGGGACCGAAGGCAAATTGCCTCTGGCAACCATAACTCATAAAATCGATATTTTTTACACGAAGGGAAGCAGGCGTAAATTCATTTAAGTGATCAAATTGTGGGTATAAAGTTAACAGTAGCGTCGAATGGCGAAATTGCGGACCACGCATGCGCTATTCAATCGATTTCTAAAAATAAGGGAAGTTTTCGTATACGTAAGCGATAATCATACTTCTTACTAATATTATAAACGCGAAAGTTTAGATGATTGGATGTTTGTTAGAGTTTGTAACCTAAACGGTTTAACGAATCTATATGAAATTTGGCATAGATGTACAACATAGTCTGAATTAACTCATAGGATACCTAATTTCGTTTTTTTTTAATTCCACGCAGACTGAGTCGCTGGCAAAAGCTAGTGTTAAATAATGAACGTTATTGTTACGCGACTTCGCGTCATAAAATTACCGTTTTTTAAATTTAATTTCAATTGTTTTGACATTAAATGAAAATACTAACGTAATTTATAATCTAGTGTGCGACTTTGTAAACAAGTTATTCCAGAGAAATCTATTCCTCAAATTACGATAAAACGCATGTCGTGCTGTAATTTGAATCTGTTTTATATTTCACTCACAAATGATGTCAATGTTAGAAGTGTCATAGATAAGGAATGAAATTGGAGCGCTACCGTTTGTATCAAAGCTTGTCGTCAATATAGTAGATGTTCATTTGAAGCTGTAGCGATTTTCTTAGTATTATAAATATTATTGCCGAATGTAAATTTTTGAAAATTTCGTTTTGACAGTAAGAAAATTTATTTAAGAAGACATTCAATGAATTTTATTGGAATTTAAATTTTAGGTATAGAAAGTTATGTTAGCGTCTATATTTTTCACCAAACAATACCAGGGCGGTTTATTAGTATATTTAGATTAGAATCATAAAGGTACATGTTCTAGAAAAAATGTTACGCAATGATTTATATAACTAATATTATTTACTTGTAATATTAATTGAACGTAAAACTTGGTAATTAAATTTTGTTTCTTTGTTAACAGGTACTTACACAACCGTCGATCTAATGAGCAAATTACGTCAGCTATGATTTAGGTAAGTTTTTCTATTGTAAATTTTTAGCTGCCCTGAATATGTGTAATAAATAAATGTGAAATGCGTTTAATAACTGCGAAATTTAACTTGTTATAATATTGAGATGCTGTGTTTTATATGTTTTGCTAAGCCATAGCTGTGCGTTGTATTAATATTGTATGCTAGTGACGTAAAATTGGATCAAAGAACACATTTTCTCTTGTTACAGGTACGATCAGATTATTGGCAGTTTGTGTCGCCTGGGAACGATGAGAAAATAGAAATTCAACAAATAAGATAGGTAAATGTCAAACGTTTTATTATAATTATTACTTTGTTTTATTTTTTTATATTATTGTATTGGTATGTTTATTGATGCAATGCTCTTGCTTATGCGAAATGCGAACGTGAAATTTAATGATGTTATTCACGATGTCTTCATCGCTTTACCACGATATTATTTATTTGTTGTCATCGTATTATTTTACTCGTCCTATTTTAGATTTTACAATATGTTAACTATATAAAAATTGGATTATAATATAAAAAAAATTCAGCTTTAAAAAAATAATTGCTTTTTTTTATAAATGTTGCGATTAATTTAAATTCAGTCGCTTTTTAGTTTCTTTGAAATTATTTTATGTTTATGTATGAAAAATAATAAATGATTTGAACGGCTTTGTCGTATATTTCCGCAGCCTGCCCAATGGAGATGGACAAATGGGGTTGAGGCGGTCTTCGTAACCATGAACACAGGTAGGTCACATTATTAGAAAGCGCGCACACATTTTACTAAACTACCGCACAACTGTTGTGCGATTGTCGATTGTTTCGCAGGTAATTCAACTGTTTAGTTGCACAACTTAAAAATTGAGTAGTGTGCGCATCTCCATATACTCGTAAGCTCATAGAAATCAAAGCAAGACTTAAACAGTTGTCCGATAGTTTAGTCAAAGGTGTGCGCGCGCTCTTATGAACCATAACCGGATTTTTTCCCTCGCCTTAATTTCCTTTCCTTATTCTGAGTTTCCAAGAAATAACCTGTTATTATTTTGCCGTTGATTGCATTTAGGTTACGTTATATTTTAAGCCAGCGAAACAAGCTCGAGCGATTTTACCGTTATTTGTGATTGATTGAAACTTCATGAAAAGGTTTATGAAAGTTGTAAAAGGCTGGTGACCGATTTTTGTTGGGAGTTGAGTAATAATTTCTTACTCTTTACCTTGTTTTAATTTTTTTCATATCAGGTACGAGATTTAAACCAGTTTTTTTATTAAATGGCCAACTTCTTATAGATGTTGTTGACTTTATTAGTTCTATGACGTCACGAATTGTCTATTTTGATAGTTGTCTTTGAGTTTATAAATGAAAATGTACGTCAAAATACAGTTACACAAAGTACACAAGCAAGTCGAAAACTTATCCTTCGTTTCTTTTGGACATTGGGGACTACGGACGCTTGTTAACTGTCTAACTAGATGCGAAAACGTAATTCGAGCTTATGCCTGCTATAGACGTCCGGTTTTAACTGATTAGCTTCATCTTCAGTAGTTCTTCAGTTGAAACTGTGCTTATATAAAACCTTAACTGTTGTGTAAAACAGTCAGAACTGAGACAGAAATATTACAGTTTAGAAGACGTATGAGGAAAACATTCATCTACTATAAATGGTGCTATTTTAAACCTTCTATTTCTTTTTCACTTTCCGCGACTCAAACAAAAGACTGAAAACTGCATGATTTCTTTATAAACATATTCACGTGAATGTGTAGCGGAGCACCATTTAAATTTGCACGGTTTTTATACATTTCTTTCATAGTATACTGCAGTCTTTACAATGTACGGGTAAATAGGTGCCCGAGTTTTACTTTAAATATCATATTTTCTACATCAACACATCCGCTTTAATTCATATCATGGTAAAATGTTGAATTCAAGATAGTTGAAACAAGATGATAGTCTGTGGACAACGCGATGAATCGACTAAGCGCCTGCACAAATCATCACCGAAGCGTTCTTCTCTTTAGGCTTCAATAGTAGAGTGAATACGCATTTACTAAGTTAGCGCTTACCATCTTTCGTCCACATTTAACATCAGTTGGTATCGTGGTCAAACTTTAGATTAATCTATCTATACTCTATACTATTATAAGAAAGGGTAAACACACACTTCTTTGATGCCTAAGATGTCAGAAATTACAGCATACTTTTGAATTATTCTTTTTATTATAAAAAGCCTTAAACTTGCATCACACTTTAGGCTATATATTTTAACGCCTTTAAACTTAGGGGGTAAATATTTTGTATAAAAACCCTAATTTGGGAAAGAGACCATAAGTTGCTGCCAACATCAAGGAAGCAAGGTTGTCATTATTACAAATGTCATTTTGACATTTGTAATTGATAATTTGACAAATGTAAACAAAATAAAATTTTCATAATTTCATGCTGATGAAGCCGCACGGGAACAGCTAGTCATTATTAAATAAACATATGCAAGTACAGCGTAAGTAACACACTTCCAAATTAAAAAAATGAAATGCAGATTTAGTTTTTTGACGTTTATTTTCATGGCTATAATATATTTCTTTGTTTATAACGTTACATTTTTACCAAACATTGGGTAAAAAATTCAAATTTTTGGGTTAAAATAAAGAAGTTCAACAGAAAAATAAGATGTTTCCATTTAAAACTACCTCTTACATAGATCTTGAAAACAATCTAATCAATTTTTTTTGTAAGAATTCCGGTCATCGTTTTTGTTATATTTTTATTGCTTTCTTTTAATATGACAATGTATTACACGCCTCAAAGAATTTTATTGGAAAATCGCGATTTTCCTGAAATCTAACATGTCTATTTATTTGCAAAAATGTACCTTCTGCTTTAAATAAATAAAAACTACGTTGGAATTCAATAAATTGGTAATGACTGAGCTACAGATTTCGAGGAAATTTATATCATTGGACTTTATTATTTTCAATTTGACGTAATAAAATCGTTTCATTTGAGTTTATACGGTTATTTTGTTACATTCCTAGAGACCTCATTGTTAGATGTTAAACATCATAAAAGATTACATTTTTACATTTTATTTATCAATTATTAAGAATGATAAAATACCACATTGTGCTGATTTTAATAATTAAATAATTAGGAAAAATAATGTTAGACAACTACAAATGCGATTTCGGTCACGATAATAGCATACTATTACATAAAAATCAAACAAAATGGGACCCACCTGCAGGCATTACCTTTCGGATAAAAAAGAATTATCAAAATCGGTCCACTAGCGGCGGAGTTATGCCGTAACACACATAAAAATAACATACAGACGAATTGAGTACTTCCTTCTTTTGGGAAGTCGGTCAAAAATGCAAGTTATCATACTCATACTCCTTGCTTATTACTAATACTTTAAATGCGAAAGTTTAGATTGATGGATGGATGGTTATTTTTTTCTTTTTGTTAAATGTTTGTAAAGATATTTATAAATGCAGTATGTTCATCCTCCTTTTAATTTGGTATGATTGTTTTTGTTTGTTTCTATTAATTAATATAATTTTTTTTCTTTATGATGTCCCATTTCTGTTTTATGTGATTTTTATTTCTTTTTAAAAATGTATTTTTATCTGTGTATAGGTATGTAATTTGTTACCGGTTACCCTAATTATTAAGCTATATATTACTTGGGTGCGAAGGAGCCAGCTAAAACTCAGCGCAGGAACGGCTTAGTCCATCCTGCATGCGCTCAGCTACCTTGCCAGGATTGTGTTTTCTTTCGAATAAGTCCTTTTATGTAATATCTATTTTGTGGCAATAAATACATATTCATTCATTCATTCATTGTTAGCGTTTGTAGCCTAAACGGCTGAACGAATTTCGATAAAATTTGGCAGACGTAGAGGATAGTCTGGAAGAACACATAGGCTACTCAGTTTCGTTTTTTTTTAATTCCACGCGGACGGAGTCGCTGGCGAAAGCTAGTAAAGTAAAATTGCCTATTTTACTACCGCACTGAGAGTTGGAAGACTACGAAGTGTGTCTTTTAGTATGATAATCATTTATATCGTTAACCCTCTCATTCTCTCTTAAACAGAGATAACACTATTTTTATAAAGGTCTACGCAGTGAAAACCCACACTTGACATACTTAAATCGACTCAAATGTTTAGTAATATAAAATAATGTATACTTTTATTCATTGTCAGTTTTTGTAATACAAACGATTAATGTACCTTCTCGTAGAATACGTCATTGTTTGCATCGGGTTAGTTGAAATGCGGCTGATGAAAATGCGCAATGCGGAGACTCAATATTCGAGCTTGGTCTCATCTGCAATACAATACGGTGCACAAGTACACACCGACATAATGTATAGTGCGATAACTTTATTGGTCTGGAGAAGGGTAGTATCGCGGTTTGGTCCATATTGAAAATATGTACATCCTACTTAGACTCAGGCTATATTGTTACTGTAATCTATCTTTATACTGCGTAACAAGAATCTTGTGACATTTTTTTATTAATTATTTAACAGACATAATAAGCTAGTGTAATAAATTTTACCAAGGTTTTCTAAAATGACACATTTTACATAGAACAAGTAAAGCATTGTTGACTAAATAAATAGTGTAATAATACCAGTCAAATCTATTTTAAAATTTGTTACGGAATATTTCTGTATTCGAGAGGGGTGGCTTGATTCAAGGACCCTCGTGATCATTAAAAGAGGTTTATGTTATGAGATTATGGTTGGGATTCTAGCAGCCACGTAACATTATAAGTCTTTCAACTTTATAAACTATGTAACAAGCTACGTGAAAAATATGTAATCGATTACTTAATATTATCTTGTAGGTTTAATCTGTTATAACATCATAATTTTTCAGCATTTTCTACTCTTTAAAGTCCAAAATGAATTCCGATACTCAATCTATACTATTATAATAAAGCGTAAACTCACACTTCTTTGTTGCCTAAGATGTCAGCAATTACAGCATATGTTTAAATAATTATTTTTTTATTAAAAGCCCTACACTTACGTCACGCTTTAGGCTATATGTTTTCGCACTATTAAACTTAGGGAGTAAATATTTTGGATAAAAACCCTATTGTGGGAAAGAGATCATAAGTTACTGTCAACATCAACGAAGCAAGGTTGTCATCATGTTATGTCATTTTGACATTTGCAATTGATAATTTGACAAACGTAAGCAATAAAATAAAATTTTCATAATTTCATGCGGATGAAGTCGCACGGAAACAGCTAGTTGTCCAATAAAAACTCATATGAATCGCCATAGACAACTATACGAGTATTTATGATGAAAATGTTTTGAGCTGTAATATATTTATGGAATGCAATGACCGACGTGTTTCGCGCTGTGCATTCAATCAGGCGGTTGCCAGTTTATCGGACAAGGGAATTGATTAATTAAATTTTCAATAATTGAGATCCAATTCAGACCTGAATATGCGTATGTGTCAAATATTTATATGAAGTGCGTAAAATACAATTGTAAATTAGAACGTGCTTGTATTTAAATTTAATATTTATTGTAAAGATAAGCTTATATCTTTGCATGAAATCGTGATTGTTTAATTATAGATAACTAGCTGTTCCCCGCGACTTCGTCCTCGTGTATTAGAAAACATACGAACTATATATAATAAATGACAAAAAACTACTTATCCCTCGGGAAACGCACATTTCTCGAGGATGAACCTTACCCCATGTGTACTCCAGACTTTGCTTTATATCTGTGCCAAAAATTTCAATAAGATATGTTGAACCGTTGCAGAATGGTCGAGTAAACATTAAAAAACTAAATTAATAAATCCCACGGGATCCGTAACTATTCCCGGGATAAAAAGTAGCCTATGTGTTCTATGATGTATTTGCGTTGCTGATAACGAAAATCGTATTTAATTTTTTTTGTCTGTCTATCTGTCTGTCCGCATGCCGCGTTTGATCCAGGCAATCTAGAACGACTGGGCCGATTTCGACGGGACTGGAGGGTAGCTGACATGAATAGGCATGTTATAGATTTTTTTTTAATTCCGCGCTGTAAAAATGGCGTAACGGGTGGTCCAAAGGGGCGCTAACGAAGTTTGCGGGCGGCAGCTCGTAGATACTAAAATGTGTTTTCATGACAAACGTAAATACGTTTTGCGCGTTAGATATTGTTTTATTCGACCTAGTCTAGCCCACCAAAGAAAGGTATTAACACCTTGATGTTGTTGACGATCTCCGGGAGCTAAGATATTAACAAACTTGCATCTGGATTAAATAAAATCTAAGAATTACTGGTTTAATTCAAATTATAATTAATTTACAGTTAAGTCTGTTCTTGTGGCTTTTTGTAATCAATTGAGTGTCAGTTTTTTCCTGTCTCGATGAATCATCTTTATAACGACATAATATTCTTAGCGTAGTGTGTGATACACAACTGTAATGACTTACCTAGTTAATATAAACATACACACAGAACCTTTTTAAGATAGGTTAAAAATAGAATATTACACGGAAGAGAATATTAGCCGCGGAAGTAAGTAAAACATATTTCAATCTGAATAATTAATCATAATCTCCGTGGCTTTATCCCACACACATAGGGTTGGCGCATGAAGATTTATACATCATAACATTTTGACTTTTTACGGCGACCGCTTGCCTGTTGTCAACCCTACTTGGGAGATATAGGATTAAATTGTTAGAAAATTGATTGTACTTTAACGCCCAGAGTATTGCATTATTAAATGTAATTGAGGCCAGATATTTTATATTTGATTATTTAAATTCTTTTTAATGTCTTAAAGTCGCCAGTACCTACTTAGTAAGAAGATACGGTTTATCATAACCGGATAAAACTGAATAAGAGCTAACTTGTAAGACGTTTTTCTCTATGTCTCATGTAGAAGGGACTACTCGGATATCATTTGTTTACCACGCAGTAGTTCTGTTTATCTCTGGCATTGAGTCAAGAGTGCGTATACTCGTGCGTCATGTTTTATTTTAGGTTTCTTTATTGTACTTCTGATAATAATGTACTACTATAAACACTAATTGCATATCTATATATAATAAAATAAAGCATAAACACACACTACTTTGTGCCGTAGGATGTCAGCTTTTACATCATGTTTTTGAATAATTCCTTTTTTTAATAAAAAGCCCTACACTTACGACACCCTTGAGGCTATATATTTTTACGCTATTAGACTTAAAGGGTAAACCATAAACTACACACTGCCAACATTAAGAAAGCAAGGTATTATGGTAATGGTAATTTTGACATTTGCAATTGAGAATTTGACAAATGTAAACAATAAAATGTTTTTTTTATAATTACATGCGGATGAAGCGGCACGGGAGCAGCTAGTTCTTTTATACAAATCGCATGTTAGACGCAGCTTTGCACTAACGAATACTATTTGGATGTACGACCCCGATTTAGTGCTTTATCACATACAAGTGGTTGCTCGCGATATCGTATGCGCGGATTAAAAAAAAGCTATTCCGTTTTATAACATTAGTTTAGCTTAGGTTACCGTGGTCTTTTTGTAAATGATAGTTTCTTGAATTCTAATTAGTAGTACTGCAATTCTAAATTATATCGGCGACTAGTTGTTGCACCTAACTTCGTCAGCTTAGAATTAAATAATTGTAAGTCTACGTTATTCCCGCATATCCATTAAAAGTACCGTCAGTATTAAATAAGCCGTTTGGGAGATTACCCGGAACCAACGCAGACTTGCCGTCAGACAGACATATTAAAAATGTTATTGCGTATAAGTAACCTAAGTATTTAAATATGACGATTTGATTTTGATATAACATTCAGACATTCCAATTTCCGTTTGTCGTTTAAGATTTTGAGTAATTCGATATAGTTACTACTTTAAGCAAACAGTTTTTTTTTATAGCAATAAGGATTTGAATGGAGAAAGTAACTTCCAACAATTTTAATTTCTTATATGATAAGTAATGGCGAAGCCACCATTGCCCATAGACAACCCAATTGTAGATGCGTTGCCTACCCTTATACGAAAAGGGTGGAATGGGAAGGGGCTAAAATAAGGCCTCCAGTACACACACTCACCAGACTAAGCTCGGATTTACTCCCACCGTAATAACGTTATCAATGTTGTACTAAAATAGAGAATTGTAATTATCTGGTATGTATTTGTCTGTATTAGCTGTAAATAAATATTTATATTAACACCGCAATTTATTAAAAATAGAATTAACAAAGGTAAATTACGACCATAGGCTTTACACTAAGACATTTAAGAAATATACATTCTAGACATAAGGAACATTATCACCGGTAACTTATTTGCATGGTAATATCTCAATATTAATTTGACACTGAGACGCTTCTCAGTGTTTGAATTATTGGTATGCTAGTGTTTGAATAAGTGATAGTGCTAGTGAGATTATGTGAAAAATGTTTCAAGTGATGTGTCAACTATTATTACTCTATACACATTTGAATCTCTTTGGCTCCAGATAGTATTCAAATCAACAAGAACGTCATGAGTAATAATCAGCAGTAGCAGTTCAATTTGTCATGAACCTATGCAATTATTTCATAAACACGATGCTCGCAAATGGCGATTGATTTTGCGACCAGCAATTTTATGTACACAAATCCCGCAAAGTCTGTAATGGGAAGAGTAATAATTGACAAACAGTTTGCACCTCGTCCGACCGAGATTAATCGGCTTAAATGTTCGAACTTTATACATATAGGCGGCGTTTTCACTGCGATAGCGGCGCTCGTGTGTGCGTGAGCTTTGATGGGATTTACTATCAATCATGGCGTTGAGTGCATTACGGACATCAAACCATCGCGTTCCCAACATCACTGTCGATATTGAATACCTACGTTTGCGTTATTAACGTTTCCCGCGTCCGCGAGATGATTGCATCGACCATAGCCGCCGGCCGCTCGTTGCCATCCAGTTGCATTGTTGCCCTCTCACGCATTGCACTCAACTGGAATTAAATTGAGCTCGGATTCCATTTCGGGGATGTTTGAAGTCCAATTTACTATTGGCCAGTAGCTTTTATTTCCAACGTTATTAATTTTGCGACGTAACTAAAGCTATATTCGTTACACAGTGGTAAGCTATAAACATTTATTAGATGTTTTTAATTATAATTGAATACTTAATGGCGCCTTTCTTTCGTGTTCTTCAGTGCGCTCCTTAAATAATAATGACAACTACGATGACGAATCATTACTAGTCTGTTTTAATTAAAAAAATAGAAATGACGTATTTTTCTATTGAGAGCAAAAGAAAATTTTATGTTTAATACAAGGTTTTTGTATAATTGAGTGTCGATTTTCGAAATGTCTTTTTATATTATACAATTTGAAAACACAACATTTACAACAAAAGCCTTCCGAGACCTTTTTTCACCTCACTTTTGTGCTCCTGTTATATATCTATTGTCATTTACTTGTGAATTATTTGTCATTCTAAAATCACGAGAAAAAATTCCTTGAATTTAATGTATTTCTTTTATAAAACAATATAATAACAAATATAAGATAATAAAATTATATACCTTCAGTGTAATATTTCTTTTTATGTTTTAGTAAAAGAATATGTAATTCAATTTACTTCAGGAATTTACCCTTTGCAGCAACCTTTATCTATTATAATGAAAATAAAAAGCTTTCTTCAATAACATTATTATAAATATTTATTAGGCTAAAAGCTAGGCATAATAAAGTGGATTTCATAAAACATTAATGTCACTAAAGCAATAGTATTTTGAGTAAATAAGTTGATGCAAATTATAATTATAATGATGTTATTTGTGATGATATTTTATAAATTGTACTATATTATTTCCAACGTGTTATAAAATTAATACCTACTTGAATTATGTTAAGGTTTACTATTTATGTAATTTCATAGATAATACTGATTTGTTAATGTTGTAATTGAATTTTTGTAACTATAGAATGTTTCATGCCGTGATCATCAAATTGTTTATATCATTCGTCGTTTTAGTGTTTGAGTTTCAGTTATTTTTTATCCATTCATTCATATTTTTATGTTTTTTTTTTAAATTTATTTAGCAACAAAGCTTTCGGCTCACATCATAATCATCATTGTTTTATTTATTACCTAAATCCAATCTAACCATGAATAATAATTTCATTTACACTGCGCCATTTTTGATAGTCCATAACTACTTAACTTTCTCAATTTTTCATCGCTTTTACATTAAGGTAATCAAATCATCTTCCGTCTTTATCTGCTTTTATGCTCTTCATATGATCTAATATTCGTCAATCCAGTCACTCTGTTTAATCATGTTTGCGCGCAATCCATCATCATCGTACACATATATTGATGTGTGAATTTACTAATCCAAATTTCAGTACGCCAAGTGACACAGATGGCAGTGCCGGCGCTTTCCCTTGCTCTTTGCCTCGTGAAAGACATGGGTAGCGAGATGTCCTGTACATCACAAATTCTCACTACCTTGTCTTTCATGAGGATCGAGCATACTCTCAACAAACCGGGACCAAGATGCGAAGACCGGAGCCTAACGACGATTGTGTTCTTCATTTATGTGTATTTTCCTTGTTTATCTTTTTTAATTACTGTTTTTCTATGTATTTAATAACATTAATTAAAGTACAGCTATGTCTACGTTAAGTTGTTAATTACAACTAATTGTTTTATGAGTACGAAAACTGCACAATGTCTAAGAACTGATTAGAGTATAATATTATAACTATCTGCTTCATAGATTGTGAAAATAGTTAACATGATATTGTTCATTTGATTTTGTCGTTACTATTTCAATTATTTAATTGTCAATTAAGGTCTCGTACATGATGCATTGATTTGTTTTCACGTAAATGGCCGGATTAAATCGTTTTCCTTTTTATATACAGAAAACATAAATAGAAATCAACAAACTGAATCGATATGGGACGCTATATATCATTTAACGGCTTTGTATTAGGGTTTGTTCACGTTGATTCTAGTGCGCGGTCGTTACGTCTAACATTACGATGATGATTCAAATGTTCAAGTACAAAACGCACGTGCAGTCTGAGTCGATATTTAGTTCCGCTAACTCCCCGCAGGGAAGTTAGCGAAAGGTGTACTATAGCAGTTTTCAACAACAGACCATTTTTCGGTTAAAATAAAGATCGTCCTCTATCTTATTCATAATTTAAAATCATCGTCCATCTTCACTGTAAATCTTTGACACGACGTCAGACTCGCGCAAACTCCTTTCGGTCTAAATGTGAACAAACATCCGCCACGTCTAGCGCGACCGCGCCCGCTGCCGCGTTCGCGCGATAACGTGAAAAGCCCTTAGAGCTTACAAAGCTCAGGCAAATCGGTGGTCATATATAAACTCCATCCCCACTTACACCAAGCTCATTTGCAAACCGACCTCTTACTTAGTTGCACGTGCTAATTGCTTATCGGGCATTCGAGGGTTGATTGTTCGGGAGTTACGCGCTTACAACAACTTTTAAGCTTAAGGTAAGCCTAGTTCATTATTGTATTCGATTTTTATATTTTTACAACTTTCGTTTTTAAATATCAAAGCGTGTTTAGTTATCGTGCGATTTATCGTCTGTTTGCATATTTCTGTTTCATTATTTTTTTTTAAATACAACTAGCTGTTCCCATGCGGCTTCATTGGCATGAAATTATGAAATTGTTATTTTATTGTTCACATTTGTCAAAATATCAATATCAAATGTCAAAATGACATGACAAACCTTAGCAATCTTTCTTACTTGATGTTGGCAGCAACTTATGGTTTCTTTTCCACATTAGGGTTTTTATCCAAAATATTTACTAACTAACTTAACTAACGTTTGATATTATTTAGACTTTGAAGTTATTACTAATGGACCGATCACGGAATATTACATTACTTTCACAAAATGCTACGGCGAAACATTTAACGGTTTTCAGATATTTGAACGATGCTTAGGGAATATTAAGCCCAATATTGATAAATAATTATTAAGATGTGAAATAGATTTCATCGGTAACAAATAAGTACGCATTTTTTAAAAACTTATATAAAATTATTTAAGTCGCCACTACTGTTAAATAATAGATGTAGTTGATATGTGGTTTTGAAGATTTTTTAACAGATAGTAACTATTAGTGATTATGTGAAAAATGTTTTAAGTGTAATGATATTATGCAGCATTTTGCCTCCTCTATGTATTTGAATCTGATTGTTAACAACAATCACAAGTAAAATCACTTAAAACTATCACCTCTTCCAGCAGTGCGTATCTCCTGCAAATACTTATAGGTCTAGAGTCTTGTATATTTAAGCTAGTTTTTAAATAAAATGCGAATTCCAATTTCACCGAATGTCGAAAAATATGAACTGACTAGAATTTGAAACGACTCTAAAAAAACTTATATAGTCACCAATATGTTCTTTCAGACAATGTTCTACATCTATGCCTTTCATCTAGAGCCATTTAGGCTGTAAACTCTAACAATCATTAATCTATTTAAACTTTCGCATTTATAAATTTACTAGCCGTGCCCGTGCGCCTTTATCCGCATGAAGTTATATTAACTTTTTTTTATTGTTTTTGGCAGCTTGTAGTTTATGGGCCCTTTCACGCAAAAAGGTGTTTTTTCCAATTTATTTACACCTTAAGTTAATAGCGTGGAAATATACATATAGCCTAAAGTGTATCGTAAGTGTAGGTCTTTACCATATATTAAACAAGGAATTATTCAAAAATATGCTTTGATTGCTGACATCCTACGCCACAAAGTAGTGTGTTTACGCTTTATTCAATTAATATTAAGAATAAGATTATGTTATAGTATTGCTAAACGTGAATCTTAACTATTTGAAGAAGAGCCTAATAAAAGTTAGGTTGCAAAGTAGCTTTTGTTTACATTATTATAAAATAAAAAAAAATATTCGAACAATTTAGGCAAACAAATTAAAGACATCGTATAAAATGCGACAGTCCGTTTTGCAACTAAATTTAAGGTCAGTCGGAATGTCCGAATATCTCATATACTTTATAGGTAATATATAATTTTAGCATTTTTCTTGACTTCGCTCACGACACTTGACATTAATTAAAATTTTACCTTTTTAGTTTACCTATCTATTTGAATTTCATGCCGAGAACGTTTTAGCAGGCTTGCGTGTTACCGCAAGTCTTGTACTGTGCGTAATTGCTATGGACAAGAAAATCAATACGGCCATTGTTTGAAGACAATATGTCACCACGTGTCTCTAAGCTGAGGGTGACGACCAAACTCATACATTGTACACGAGAAATTGACAATCAATATACTGAATAGATTAATACCGCCCTTGTTATATCTACCTGAAACTGAGTATAGAATAACACGTCTGCTAAAATAATTGACATTTCGTGACTTTGAGCTATTGTATGAATGTTTGTGTGATAAATTTTTAGTATGATGTTTAGATGATTACTGCGGGAGTGTGATATTCTTTTAAAAAGTGACTTCACTTTATTATTTTACTGTATTTATTGCTAGCTGTTCTCGTGCGGCTTCATCCGCATGAAAAAAAGTTTACAATTCTATTTCTTCCAGTCGCAAATGCACAGACTTCAAAAGCCTTTGTCATTATCAAACAATTACCGTTTCCATGGCAACGTGGCATCTATACTGCAATTGCCTTGTAGTTATGTTCTTATTCCGCATGACAATTTGTTCCAATATATTCATCCCCTGAAATAAATAGCATGTCGTAAGTGCTATACTATACCGATTTAGCGACATTTACCGATACGGAGTTATTTAAAATGTTAATTATGCTCATTGTTACTATCGCCGATGTTTGAGTAATATTACTAACAACAGTGCCCCATGCCAATTATATCGTTAACTTACAAACGTTTACTGCAATTTGCACTGTACGAATGTATACAATTCGCCCGAGTGATATTGGCTATCGATCGCTTGCGGAGTTGATTAATTTTCATGCGAAGCGTTCGTAGCCACTAGCCGTTTGCAGGAACGCCATATTCATGTCAAGAATTTTGTATGAGCTCAGCCGGGCATTTCCCATGATGTTTGTGTTTGTCTTGCGACGGCAGGTGTCGTTTTTCCCATCAGAATTGTGAAGACAAAGAAATTGCTATTTAATTTGATTTAAATTACTTCTATTCTGTTTTGTTTTTAGCGCTCTAATTGTGCAATAATTCTTATTTGATATGCATTAAGTGTTATTTCATTTCCTGATCATTATTTTCTCCGTCTACTTTTCGTGCAAATCATACTTCATACTAATACTATAAATGTGAAAGTTTATATGGATGGATAGATAGAAAGATTTTTGTCAGAGTTTGTAGCCTAAACCGCTGAACGGAACTGAATTTGGCATAGATGTTAGAACACAGTCTGGAAGAACAAATGGGCTACTCATTTTTTTTTTAATTTCACGCAGACGGTGTCGCGGGCATAAGCTACTATTATGTTTAAATCTTAATATTTTACACTTTAACCTAACCATGTTTTTAAAAATATTCAGAATGTTTTTGCTTATTGATGTAAAATAAAAATTGACAACAACATTTATGGGTTTACAAAGAGAAGGGCGTGTCCATATTCTGTGTAGTGTTAGAAAACGGCCACACCTATTCCCGGTTAGCGTAAATTCGTGGTGCAAACGATTTCAGGTGGTTTGACAGCTTGACGCCGGCGTTTCCTGACCACATTTGGTCAATGTTTGCAAAAGCCGGGTGACATTTTCATTTCAACGCCTGTCGGATCGGTCGTTTGCATTGTACGACCGCAACATTTAATTTCGCGTAAACGCAATTTCCCATATAAAGAGTAGCGAAAATGAGATCTTGGTTAATGCATGGATGAACAATAAAATTATTTATGGACTCAACAAATAATATTAATTTATTAATTCATGGACAATCATTGTTATGGACCGGGCTGAGAAATTACTACTTATTTAATTATTAATACAAATATAATTAACATCTAAATGGAGAATCTCTAGAGGCTCGAAGTACTCACATCAAAGTTACTAGGCCATAGTATAATTTTGTATAATCTGTGGCCTTAGTAGACAATGGTGGCGCAGTGCGGGTTAGTTGACTTCACACATATCTCTGATTGTCTTTATACATGAGCAGCTTGCATTACGATGTTTTCTTGAATAAATGGCACTTCCATTTAAACCACAGTTAATTAAAAAGCTGACCGACTTGTTCTTTAGCGGAGACGTACTAGCGACATCTATTAGGAGCATTTTTTTTAAATTTATTTATACAATTATACAATGTTACAATTCAAAAATAATTTTACAAATACTTTTCACACACATTTATTTATTTTAAAACGGTTTTAAAAATAATTGACCAAACTCTAATTTTACATAAAATTAACCCTTGTTTTAGAATATACCCAAAAAATTGTTTATGAATATAAAAAGTTATGGAAATATAGGATCGAACTAGATTTTATAAATTCTGAATTTAACTCCCTACGTCCACTGTTTATATTTTGTACCATTGTAATACTGCTTTTGAAACTCTAGGGAACAAGGAGAATCGTATGACACCTCACTTCACACAATCGGTTCAGTCTTTTAAGCTCTACGTCGTCACACAGGATACGTTTACAAGTGTAAACGCTTCAACAAAATTACAGAAAACAGTTGCGACAATAACGCTCTTGTCTTTCTAATAATTCTCATATATCATTGTGAATGCAACAAAGGCAATAAGACAATAGAAACTATGACGAATGAACTCCAATACCCTCGTATAATGACAGGAAGCCTATGATGTGCAGAGCCGTAAAATAAGTTTTCCGGCATCGTACGTAATACACCCGAACCCAACCAGTGTTTAGGGACGACTTCATAAACTTGAGCAAGTTTGTCATTTATATATATATGGCCGTGGCTTGCTACTGCTGAGACATTCGATATTGTTGTCTGTTTCAAAAATATTGAGAGGCAACAGCGTCGAGTTCATTCTGTGTCCATTAAAGTTAGGAAACGCATTTACAACCTTTTAACCAGTAACAGATGTGTATAGCCAAAGAACAAAGATAACAAACAACGTGGAGTCATTTTTAAGTAGTATCACATGTTTTTTTCTAAAATAACAAGTATTCCGAAAATTAAAATCGACTGACGCTGAACTAAAGTGTACTTTTGTAGCCACAAGATTAAAATGGTGATCGTATCGTACATTGTTTTAGAATCGTGCAATTGGACGTGTGCACTCCCGTTTATTGAACATTTTATTCTTTGACTTTTAAGAGACAGGATCTATCAAGGGTGCGCAAATAAAAACTAATTCCCTTCTGTTAAATAAAAACCAATAAGTTTGAAACTTGCTTGATGGTATGCTGGTTGCTGTACCTTAAATTTTGGAGTCAGAATGCGTTGCAGGCATTTGTCTTACATGTAATGATACGAACGTGTGTAATTGTCTAGGTTATCTCAACACCCGTGGAAATTGCCAGAAATTATTTAGTACAATGGCAGTTTTTTTTTTTATCACAAAAGATTTTCTTTGAAAAATATACTGAAAGTAGCCCGAGATCCAATATTGTAATGGAATGTTCTGGAAATGGAACTTTAACCGGAACATTGTCTTCGTTTATTTATTGCTTGCAAAGTTGAATGAGTTTGCCGTTCACCTGTTGCGCTTTGATTCCAAAGATTTTTCTAATTCTTTAGCACTTTCTTTTGCACGAGGAACTCGATGTTTAAGTTGGTCTATTTAGTATAAAAAAAGTATGTGTATGGCCTTTTATATCAGTTCTGCCTAATTAAGTAATAATGCAGTTAATAAGTAGGTTTTTACCTAAAATTTGATTTGAATTTTATCGCGTTTTGTTTAAATAGGTTACAAGAAATGTTACTAATAATAAAAAGAAATATTTTTTTTATGTTTATTGCATCCCTTTTTATTAATTGTCTTGATTGTGTAAACTTTTTTTTATTTAGTTATATAATCGTTACAGATACTGTTATTTTAATTTTCTGTGTTCATTATTAGTTGATTAAAAAGAAATATTTGAAATGTAAAAAAATATGTGGACGATGTTTATATATTTGGGGTGAATTTTAATGATTTACTGTTTTCAGGTTTCTCATACTTGTTGTGTTACTATGTACCTTAATTTTTTTAAAGCATTTCACAGACGATTCAATGCGGCCGTGCCATCAAAGTCGGTTTGTTATAGATTCTAAATAGCTATCACAGCCAGCTTTGATGAGCACGGCCCATTTGATTTGCTTCAACGTCTCGTCGGTCAAACAGAAGATCAACAATCTCCACGCATCACCAAGTATCCCCAAGTCTATAGTTTCTCGGGCCTAGCCTGTCAAAGCGGCGGTGAGATGTCAACTAGTCTCATATCACAGCCACTTTGATGTGGTTGGTTTTCGAAGACAACTGCTACGTTCACATTTTCTTGCCTCTTCAATGCTACGAGGATCCGTGGCCCATTCGTAAAAATGGTTGTGCCATGTTAACTATTCATATCACAGCCATTTTTGACGAGTTGGGCTGTGGAATGTTTCATCTTTAATGAGCTAACGTCGGGGGAAAAGAAGACAGAAGTAGAAAAAGGGAACAAGTTTGGTTGCTGGAAAAGACATGGTCACACTGTCGCTCACAAAGTGGTTGAGATGTGCTTGTTATGTATCATATCACAGCCAGCTTTGATGAGCGACAGGTGATCGGAAACACGTTGGAGATAGCTTCATCGCATCGAACAGAAGACACGTTGGTGACAACTTTTTTACTGGCTCAATGAAGAGACATAGCTATTAGGGGGGCGGCAAAGTGGCCGTGAAATGCTGCCCTAAGACATATCACAGCCAGCTTTGTTGACTCTCTAGAGCTAACCTCATCCTAGAACTAATATCACCGTGTTTATATATCTTTTGTAATATCTTAATACTATTTGTATTACATTTTGCATGAAATCATGGGAGCTACTTATGTTCATCTATTATGTTAAGATGTTTTTCTGCGAATTTATTTATTTGCTGACATCAATACCTTAAGTATTTTAGCTAATTATCAATGCCTTAAAGTTTAATGTAAATTGATAACTTCTTTTGGTGTCAATCCGGAAAACTTTTAACCACTGATTTTATTTTCTAGGCAAAGAAGAGATGCGCCGGGATCAACTTGAATTGAAGCAATCGTCGCGTTACAAGAACTTAGTGCAACAATAATCAAATAAAGATTAATAGCAAATAAGACTTTTTATTGATATATCATCATCCTATCCTAAGTTAGGGGTGACTAGGCCATAGTCAACTACGAAGGCCCCAGTGCATGTTGGTTGACTTCACACATATCTTTGAATTTCCTCGCCGACATGTGCAGGTTACATCACGATGTTTTCTTTCACTGTAGGAAATTATGAAATTCGAAATTCACATGGTTACATTGATTCCAACTCAGGATTTGTAGATTACAAGTCAAGTGCTTAAACCCCGGAACCACCGACGTGCAATATTGTAAAATAAAAATAATTATTATTAGAAATTGGGATTTTTTTTCAATGATGGATAGTAAAAGGTGATGAATAGTAAAGGACGACCACCTCTTAGTACTGAAATTATTAGTTAAAAAAGTTATAAAGCAATAGTCATGTCATTTTTCCGTCATAAAAATGTAAAGCACATTCGTGCATGGCAAAGGCCGAACCAGTCCAGTACCTAATAGGAAGTCCAGCACGGCGTCATCGACAATTTCAAATCATAAAAATGGCGACATTCGCCCGTAGAGTTGCCGCTCTCCCATTGGTCTAATTATGAAGCTTTCAAGATGGAGCTACAGGGACATTGTGGCAACTTTTTGACATTGACAGGAGGGCGCCTCCGATTTAGGGTTACCAGCAAGGCAGTATTTGCATATCAAAGGGAAATTCTTTCCTTTTTGAAAACTAAAACACAAATTGTAAATGAAGTACTTAAACTCTACAATATAACTAGGAAAAGCTCTTGATTTCTTTTGTCGGAGAGAAGATACTATAGCAAGAGAACTTTTGAGCAAACTTTTAGTAGTATTACCCCTTTAAATAGTAAGGAATAGCCTTAATATAATAGAAATTGTCTTACTTAACATTTATCTAGAGAAGAATAGAAATCTTAATGATTGTTGTTAAGAATCAACGCACAGTACTAATTATGCGGTATGTCCCGTGATTCGAACTGTGCGTTATAAAATCATCAGACACCCAGTTTCGTGTCATATTTCTGAGTACATATAATAATTTGTTAATTACGTAAGTAAATGTGTACGTTAAAAACTAAAATCCTCGTTGATTTTATATCATGATAGAGATACTTCCAGTTGCACAAACTAAACATATTATACATGCATCCTCTGGGAGTTAGGGAAATTCTTGAATAAAAAATGGTAACACATTCTCATTGCAACAGATCACATCTACTTCTTCACGATAAAAATATCTCCTACGTTCCAAAAACCTCTCTTATACTGCTTTAAACCAATTAAAAATAACCTCTTTCATCGTATTTTTTCGTGGAATAGCATTAAAATACAAATAGCTTAAAGTAATGACAGTCAACTGACAGTTATTTTCACACATTTACCGGGTGCTAAAAGACCTTTTTAGCCTTATAAATCCTGGCACTGACATTGTTAGTTCACAAAATTGCCAGGTGCTAGATGATTCTTATAGACCTATATGTGCCAAAGAGTCTATGAAATTATTAGTACGTGGACGACGAATTTTCATTATCTGAGATCTAAGATGAGGCGTAGTTCATTCATGTAAATATGTTCTGTGGCAGTGGTCACAGAGTACTTTGTAACATACTGAAATAGAGACCAATCTTCGGCCTAAAATTGGGTAACACGAAGAAAAGCGCCATCTGTATTTCATA
>NW_013528315.1:680758-793425 GCF_000836215.1 Papilio polytes | reverse complement strand
CCTAAATACTGTTGAGTATTTTCAATTAAACGATAATACAGAGTACTTTAACGATAAATAAATGTAATAGACATTTTACTTATTACACTGAAATCGAATTGTGACACGACAAGTGACAATTAAAAAGAAGTAAATCAGAGTTGAAAAAAGGTTTCATTCAACCAATACACTAAAAAAAACACTACAAGAAGAGCTACTAAATAGCGGCATCTATCGTATATTAATTGAACTAGTAATTTTTTATTGGTAAAACAGCCATCTATTACTGCGCGTTGGCATATATAACAAATATAATACTACTAAAAAGAAAATTAGTCTGTTTCTTATTATCAAAATAGATTTAAGGTGCTCCGTTATATTGCAGTATTTTATCTTCGGATTTCCAAGTTAAATGTACTGAGATTGTGCACCCTGGCAGTGGTTTATTTGAAGTTTGAAGTATGTGAGTGGGCTGTCTGCTGCTATAAAATTGCTCAAAAGACGCAAATAAATAACTGAGATATTAAAACCTAAACATGTTATTTATTTTTCCGTTAATATTTTTTATGGATAGTAAATGTTTTAATCGACATTTGAGCCCAACGTTAATATAACTGTACTACATTTGTGCTCGTCTGTTTTGATGTGCATAAAAATGGCGAGAATTAATAATTCTTTTTTATTGGGTTTACTAATTGCTTCTATAACTTGGACCATATCTTTGTATTTGTACTGGTTGTTGAATCAAAGTGGTAAGTAAGTTCCTTTTACCGGTAACCGTAATGTAACGGTGTAAAATGTAGTATTGCGTTTTATAGAAATTGATGTTTTTTTTATTATTTCGCTTGTACATGCATTCATAAAAAAAAATTAAAAGCACCATTTTGCGCTTCCTATGTTTATGTTTACTTTTTTTAATGTCGTGTAAATGGTTTATTTTAGGCGACACTAATAAGATTATTCAGGAAAATAAAATGCATTATCACTTAGTAAATTCAGCAGAGAAGGACCGTATTAAAAACAATGATAAGTCTATTGCAGCATTAAAAGGTAAAAGTATGCTCTATGATAGCCCTGCAGCCAATAATAAATACTTGGGTAAGATGTGGAAATATCAAAAAAACAATACAGATTACAAACAAAAGCTCATGCAAAAAGAAAAATTTGCTAAACTACTGGGAATGAAGAAAGCTGCTAAACCTGACAAAAGCTTAGGTGAGACGGGCAACACAAAATTGGGTTATTTAATTTGAACAACTATCTCCGTCATCTTAATTATTAATGGACTTAAGTACAGTTAGATTCAGATTTGCCTATTTTTTAAGGATTATTTTTTTAGTCCCAGTTGACATTACATTTTTAATATATTAATGAATAACATTTTATTAGTTGAACATGTTTTTTCCTGTATACTTCATACTTTATTTTGTAAAATCATCGTCATATTTGAAAGTATTCTAGTAATATGCTGTAACATTACTGTATGCTCAACATTGTGTAGACATTACATAATTTCATAATGTTTATTAAAGATATAGTAAATATTTTATATAACTAATTAAAGCTCATTGGCTTTCTACTCATTCCCTTGGATGTTTAGATATTTAATAATGCCTACATCTAGAATTTTCAAAATGTATCGTAACAAACATAACTCTCTTTAGTAAAGTCATAAGACAAGGCTGGTGATGCTCTCAGCAATTAAGTTTGCAACAAATTTAATTGATAAAATGGGGTTGGATGGTCAGTTCTGGCAGAAAACATTAGCTGTATTGCCATAATCAATGTCATAGGTATATGATACAAGAAACAATTACCACTTTACTTTAAATTTGAAAATTATTCAGTCAAGTAGAAAATATCCAATAGTAAAGGGGAAAAAATTTTTTAATAGATAAGGGGAGCGAAGTAACAGTTGATCACCTAATATTAAATGATACCCACAAACATCTGGCAAAGGCAATGCAAATGTGCTGCGAATCTATAAGGGCATAGTATTGTTCAATTAAACATTTGTTTAATATCAAATCTAATTCATTTAAGTATACTAGAAATTTTATTTTATCAAATTATGTAAAGGTTAACTTACATAGTGACGCATTGAAAGAGATGCAAGCAAGATGTTTGTAGCTAGCAAAGTTATATAGAATAGCTGTTACTTTTCGTTTTGTTCATTTTTGAATTGGAGTTTGGTACAGATGTTAATAGTTGCTATTTCTGCTTCAGTAAATGTAGAGATGCATGAAATAAATGCTAGTTTATGTTTTTTTGAATACATTTTTACATTTTATTTATTTACTTGTATAGATGATTTAATAATATTTTGCAGAAAATCAGTATGGACTCATTAGAAATGCTGAAGATGTGATATTAAGGGAAGAGGGTTACAATCTGCATGCATTTAATGCACTTATTTCCCAGAGGATCGGAAACCATAGGATAATACCTGACACCAGAAACAAAATGTATGTATAGTGAAAATTATACCTAAATTATATATTTGTAAGTTTCTGTTCCCGATAAACATGAAAAAATATATTGTATTCTATTGTTAAAGCAAATTGATAGCATAACAACAAGTTGATTTATATTTAGAAAATGGAATATCAATGTGTACATATGAAAATATATGTTTTTTTTTTATTCATGAGACAATAAATATAAAATAAATATGTTATTGCAAATAATATTTATATTAATTTATTAATTAACAAATATAGTTGATGATCAAACAAACAGGAATGATGAGTTAAAAGTTGAGTGTAATAAAAATAGTACTAATGTTTATTTTCACTCAACATTTATTTACAATAACATAACTAACACTTCGACATTAACTTGAAGGTGCCGAGTCATAAAATATGAGAAGAAATTGCCAAAAGCATCAATAATTATCTGCTTTTACAATGAACATTTTGAAACCCTAATGAGATCAATTCATTCAATATTGGACCGCACTGACTTGAGGTATATGAAGGAGATAATTTTAGTGGATGACTACAGTGATTTAGATGGATTACATGAGAATGTTAAGAATGCTGTAGATGATCTCAATAGTATGCTGAAAAAGGAAGAAGAAATGTTGGAGACAAATAAAATTGAGATAGATGTAATGGATTATTTTAATGACGACGATGAAAAGTCTACAGAGAAAACATCAAAGTCTAAAATTGGCATTAATATACGGCTATTGAGAACAAGTAAAAGGGAAGGTTTGATCCGGGCAAGGTTGTATGGAGCTGATAATGCAGTTGGCGAGGTAAATGTCGAATTTTTTACTATTAGCCTCCACTTTGCTTTAAAAAATGGATTTCCGGTTAATGTAATTTTGTTAATTCATGTATTAGTATCTTGGCAGTAAATTTCATCATTTTTCATGTGTGACCGCTTCTCGTAACTTGATGTGTTCTACATATTTGTAATGAAATATTGTTTTCCTCAGGTTTTGGTGTTTCTGGATTCTCATATAGAGGTTAATGTGGATTGGCTGCGTCCTTTGCTGGGACGTCTTTCGGAGGGTGTAGATGGCGTCAATGTGCGGTATTCACATCGGGCCCTAGCCCCTGTAATAGATGTCATTAACTCAGACACATTTGATTATTCTACAAGTCCTTTAGTAAGAGGTGGTTTTAATTGGGGACTTCATTTCAAATGGGACAGTTTACCCAAAGGATCTATGAAAGGTAAGATATTTATTATATAACTATCTTTCGCCCGCCACTCCGTCCGCATGCAATTATAACTAAAGTGAGTAGTCTAAGTGTTCTTCCAGACTATCCTCTACATCTACACCAAATTTTAATCCATATCCTTTCAGTTGTTAAGGCAAACTCTAATAAACATCCATCCATCCATCTAAACTTTCGCATTTATAATATTAGTATGATTATTAAGAAATCCGGTCAGCATTGCAACCGTTTTTATATATTTTTTTTAATTACAATTTCACTATTCTATTTATTGTTTCTGATTGTGTTGTAGTTTTGTTAAGGATTCGCTGTTAATTTACTTTTTTAAAAAAAATCATATACTTATATCATAATTACTTAAATAGTGGTAAATGGGTGAGCAGGCATCTGATATTATTTGTTCGGATTATTTCTTTTCCTGATTACATCTGTTTATATATTACTTCAGTAGTGAAGTCTCTTTACTACATCTTTGGTTACAGAATTTATGGATTTGGTGAAACCGATCAAAACACCCACAATAGCAGGCGGTTTGTTTGCTATATATCGTGAATATTTCAATTTCATTGGCAAATATGACGCCGGTATGAACGTGTGGGGTGGAGAGAACTTGGAATTATCTTTCAGGGTATGTACATATGTTACAGAAAGCTTTATTTGTTAAAAACCTGTATGTTTATGTTTTGACACCCCTATCTTTACCGTGAATCCACTCCAAGATACATGTCTTTTCTGCAAATCGAATAGCCTCAATTAATAATTATTCTTGCTTATGTGTGTTTTATATGTTTTTCAGATATGGATGTGCGGTGGTATGTTAGAGCTAATACCTTGTAGTCGAGTTGGTCACGTGTTCCGGAAAAGAAGACCTTATGGTATGAACGAGAAAGAAGATTTTATGGCGCGCAACTCTATGCGCATGGCCCGGGTATGGATGGATGAATATGTGGTAAGTCCAGGTTTATTATAAAGCGAAACTGTGTATGTTAGAAGATATCTCCTAAACTACTCAACAGGTCTCGCTAAGATTTGGCATAGATGTAGAATTTAGTCTGGAAGAACACACAAGCTACTAATTGAGTTTGTTTTTAATACCGCGCGGACGGAGTTGTGGGCAAACATTTTGTCCTAAAAAAAGAATCCTTCTTGCTGTTTGTTCCTATCAAACTTCTGAATGTCTATTTTTCTATACATTTGTTGCATAAATGATTTTTAGATGTCTTATTGTATTTAAGTAAATTTAATTTGAGAATTTCCATTTATGTAATCAGATTCATGGTTTTTCATCCTAAGGGCCTATCCTACATCTGGCTGATAGAGGCTCAGATAGCTTAAAAGTGACGTCACTGTCAGATACCGTACGACAATCCAATACTTCTACCACATATTTTATATGTTAGATTATTATTTGACAATTTTGTAGAATTGTGGGTCAGGACCTAAGTGTAACTGGTCGGACATTTTAAAAGGTTGTTTTTTTTTCTAGGCAAAAGTGATTGAGATAAATCCATCAGCAGCTCGTGTTGACATTGGGGATATATCAGAAAGGAAAGAGTTGAGGAAACGTCTCAAGTGTAAAACATTCAGATGGTATTTAGAGAATGTTTACCCTGAATTAGAGATGAGTGAAGATTCTTTACTCAAGAAACGTATGGCCATTCTTAATGATCCCGAGAGGCATAAGTTCCAGCCGTGGCACTCCAGGTATTTTTTTATTTCATATGTTTCCGTCATTTTATTTATTGCCAATACAACTATGGCAACAATGTAACAAGAAGGTAGTTATGAATGTGGAGGGGTACATCTGTAGAGGTAGAGGTAGAGGTAGAAAGAGATGGATGTATTGCGTGAAAGGTGACATGATCAAGAAGGGAGTGATGATTGAGGTGACGGATGATAGAGTGCTTTGGAGGACGAAAACCCTAGGGGAGTAGGGATGATGATGACAACTATAAAAAAAATATCTTACTAATATTATAAATGCAAAAATTTAGATGGATGGAAGTAAGAGTTTGTAGCCTAAACGGCTGAATGGATCTCACTTAAATTTGGTATAGATGTAGAGGATAGTCTGGAAGAACACATAGGCTACTTACTTTTGTTTTTTTTAATGCCAAGCAAACGTAGTCGCGGGCGAAAGCTAGTTCTTTTTTTAGAAAAGATAAATAGACGGATGATTATTGTTTTGTTCAATAGTCAGCAGTGGATATATACATATAATTGAATGCACTTAAATTAAATTACTTGAGTAATACATAATTGTTGATTATTTTCAGGAAGCGTAATTACACGGATTCTTATCAAATTCGCCTTAAAGGTTCGACCTTATGCGTCCAAAGCGCTAAGGACATCAAGACTAAAGGCAGCCGATTGGTGCTCGCTAAATGCAGGAGAGGCATACAGCAGGTAAATGAACAATAATTATAATTAAAACACATTCAGCCGTTTAGACTACAAATACCAACAAACATCCATCCACCTAAATTATCGCATTTATAACAAAATAAGATAAGTGGACCGACATCAAGTCATGGGCTTGTGACATGCATTTTGATATATTTTTTTTGTATATTTTAGATATGGTATGAGACTGATCGTCATGAGTTGGTACTCAGTGGGACACTTTGCTTGGACGCTGTTAACACCATGGCTCCGATACTGGGCAAATGTCACGAACTTGGCGGAACTCAGGAATGGAAACACAAGGGAGAGGTAAATATTGAAATTAATACCGTCAATACGGCAGCCAAAAATCTATTTCGTTATTATTTAAAAAGTAATTACGATACAATACAAGCTTTTACCCTTGACTCCGTCCGCGTGGAATTTAAAACAAAAGTGAGTAGCCTATCCTCTACATCTATACCAAATTTCAATCCAATCCTTTCAGCCGTTTAGGTTCCAAACTCAAATAAACATCCATCCATCCAAACTTTCGCATTTATAATTTTAGTATGAAGTCTGATTTACAATAATTGAATGGTTATATCTAATACAACTCCATCTTTTTTTAATTATATCAATACATACAAAAATACTTTCCTCTTTATATTAGTATAGAACTAAAGTTAATTATAACATACATTTTTTATGTTATTTCAGGCTGGAAGTCCTATTTACAACACTGCTGTAGGTATGTGTTTGGGCGTAGAGCGGGCTTACCTTCGGGAGCCATTGGTTATGGTCATATGTGACAACCAAGATACCAATCAATGGGATTTCTATCGCTCTTAAATCATAATACTCATAAAAGGTACTGGTAGATATAAGTATTCATATAATCATATAGTCATATTACTACTATTTAAGACTTTCTCACACTTTATGTAAAATAGTGACGGATTTAACAGATAACTTTATCAATCTACAAGGATCTTGAGGCATCTTTTTGACATTGACAGGTGACTGTTTTTAGAGTTGCCAGTAAGAAAATAATTCCCAAATTCTTTCGATAATCTCCCCAGTTTAGAACAAAACCAAACTATATGACGACTTTTTACCTGATCCCCCTCTTTAATCACTAAGTATCATGTGGTATAAAAAAGTATAAGCTTTTACTATCCAGAATTAACAATAAGTTAGCATCATGGTCATGACTTCTCAGTAAATAACTACATAGGTCAGTTCATATGACCTTTTTAAGGAATCTCGAAATTATAAAAATGGCAACATTCATCAATGCAGTTGCCACTCTCTCCTTGGTCAAAAATAACGCTTTTCAGATGACATTGTTAGTTAATAAAATTGCTAACTGACAAATGATCCTTGTAGATCCAATTCAATTCAAATAATTATTAGTTTTCTCGATTAAACTGTAACATTCTATTTACCGCCCATCAAATCCGTCAGTTTTCAACTCATTTATTCAAATGTGATAAAAATTATTTTCTTTATATCGAGATTATTCTCCGATCATGGTTAAAGTCTCAAAAATGTTTCGATATATTTTTTTATTTTTATATATTGACTGATTACAAAAAATCAATTATAAAAGGCATGAATCTCATGTGATTTTTTACGTAAATTATTTTTCATTTTATTTTAATTTTATTCGTTACAAATGTTTTTTAACTTTGAATATTAAGTAGTATTTTTATTATTGTTATGAGACATTATTTTTTCTGTATATTTCTCCCCGTGATTATTTTTTATAAATGTACCTTTTAGAAACTATTTTAAAACGATGGATTGTGCTTTGAGTTGTGACAATTATGAAAATTGTTGTGAAAATTACTATTATTTTTTTTATTATTACGATGTAAAATAAAATCTAGTGAAAAAAGGTATAATCCGACAAATTTATCTGGCATGGTAAGAGTTGCGCTGCCATCACGATATAAAAAAAAACTTGCCGTACTGTATTATCAGCGCCAGATCAGTTTGCCCATAATCAATATTTTCATGTAAAATTGTACATAGTTTTAAGTTTTCATTCGATCTCCTTGCAGAATCTTGATTAGTTGACTTTGATAATGTTTTGACTGATACTCTAAATCGTCTCTTTGCTCTCTGCATTCCAATCTTCAATTAAAAGCACATAAAGACAAAAATACATTAAAGTTGACATTATGCATTACATGAATAAATGTAATCTAATACCATCTTGCTTTTATGACTGCTTTATTAATACTTTTTACATAATATATATAAATTATTTGACGACCTCACATTTTACGTTCTTGTTTTCTTCATGTCACATCTTGCACTTGTTTTACACTTCAAATCGTACTTTACTTTTTATTACATTTATCTTTGTCGGTGGCCAGTGTTAACAATATAATCCAAAGAGTCAATAGACTGACCAGTACATGACCACGACTATCTCTCTCTCTCTCGCTGTCTCTTTCTCTCCTGAATCGTTTCCTTATCCCTCATATTTGAGGATTCTCAAAGGACGTTTCTTCACTACATGACTCTCTGAGATGTGGATAGCGTTTAGGCAAAGACCACAAATAATCGCCAAAAAAAATTTTCAATAAAATCTATTATGAAGATTGCCATATAAATATAAGTTTCAACTAACGCACAATGTTGTCAACAAGGACGAAATTATTCGTATTTTAATTGTATTAAATTGCATACGATGTAGACAATAACGTTATGCACTAGAAGATCACGAATCGTTTGCATGTCAATAATTGAATACGTCACTTCACTGACATTACACAGATATAGTTTGTAATAGCCTGACTGAGAATATAAACTCTCGCTATTGCAGAAAAATATAGTACTAGGTAATTCATTTACAAAGATTAAAAATTGATGAAATAAAGCAACCTATTCCAGGATTATTATATTCTTATTTAGGCTATAATAAAACTAAAATGCATCTTGATTTTTTTAATTATTTTTTAACACTATGTTGTATTTTTAAATAGATTTATGATTATTTTAGTTGATAGATTCTTATTGCTTTTTAAATTTCTTGTAAATTGTTTTTTTTATTTGTATATTTTTTTTTTACTTTAAGCATTATGTTCCTTATTTTAAGGTGTTATGTATATTTTGAATTTTATTGTATATGAGCAAGCGTATTATTTAGCAATCACAAGTTCTGAAGACAGAGAATTTCTGCAGAAAACATTCCGTTATATTTATTAAGCGATTTTTTGTTAGGTTTATTTAGTACCTAATTTTAAATATTTTAATAAGTGATATTGGTATGATATAGTATTTTGATTAGATTTTTGACTCATTACAATTTATTACTAAGAATAAGTATATCTTAAGTGATTGTATGCGATTCTTTATACTTGGTTATTTTTTAATTACCAGAAAAAACCGGTAAGGTAGAATAATTGTACGATATTAAATATATCGTTTTTATTCGCATTTTTACAGTGTGCGCGCTTGCATACTCTTGTACATTTTTCTACCAAAAATTAAATTTTTGGTAGGATTTTTTTTTTCATAAATGTGATCAGTATCGGCGATAGGTAACACTATGTCTTTCTGGTAAATAAATAAATACCCTATATAAGTGTAGTTGTATTTGATATTCTTAAGAAAAATTAAGAAGAATAACGAATTGGTTTATTTTTAATTTCTTAGCATAATTTTTTTTCAACTATTTGTATTAATTTTTATAAGTTCGGTAGACTCTTTGAAATTGTTTTGTTTACAAAACTGAGAACAACAGTTTAACTGTTAAAATATGGGCTACTCACATCAGTTTAACTGTACAGTTTGACTTCAGTTATAATTGAACGTGTGTAGTGGAATTAAGTAGACGATGTCGTGGGTTTCCACTGACAATATGCGTATGTAAAATGATAATTTTATCTCGTTAAATCTCAGTGTATAACTTTTTGTTAGTTATGTTTTTTCTTACGTATTAATTGTGTTTTCCGAACAAAAGAAACTTATGATCATCACAATGCTTTGTAGTCAGTTTTTGTTCAGAAGTGGTCTTCAGTGTTCTCATACTCATACATTAAAAAGACCACTTAAAGACTTAAAGACCACCGTTTGAGTGTGGCAGTAACATTTGTTAATTCACTATAAATTAAGCGATTTTTCTCCATATATAAACAGAAGCTGTAATTCCGGCTAGTCATATTAAGACTATCGTGTAGATCCATAGAATAGGTATATTATCCCAGTATAGATGACATAGTTTACAATAGGTGTTCGACTTGGCTTTTGAGCGAGGTATAAGTTTGGCGTCGTGTGTGATTTTCAAATATATTGAAGGCTCGGAACATCACGGTTGTCTGCAGAACACAAGTGTAGCGACAGTTTACAGGAAGACATGGGAGCCGACAAAAACATTGAAACGCACTACAAAAAATAACTAATAGCATTTTCATATGCTACAAAGAAATATAGAAGTAAATTCTAATTTTACCGAATAGGTTTTTTTTGTTGTTTTTTTTTTCGACAAAATGTTAGGAAAAAATAGTTTCATCGTTGGTTTTCCGAATTAATTTTGAGTAAAGATTACTATGTTAAAATTAAATTTCTACCGTATATTGCTTTCAAATAGTGTCAAAACTACAATTATCTATCGCTCAAAAAACCATGTCGTCTAAAAATAATCTTATAGTACATAATATTTACAGTAATTAGTTTATTCATATAATCGTAATCATACCAATTATTTCATCACAATGTCTAGGTTAACCGATTTCTTTAAAAGCTAAGAGCGAGCAAACACCTTTGAATAAACTATCGCACGACTGTTGCACGATTGTCGATTGTTTCGCAGCCAATTAAACTGTTTAGTTGCACAATTAAAAATGTAGTGTGCGCACCTCCATATAAGCTCACATGAATCAAAGCGAGATAGTTGTGAGATGTTTAATCAAAGGTAAGCACGCTCTAAGTGGTCAGGGATTTCATTCCTTTGTTTAGGCAGCTTTTGTTGTTTTTATGTTTAAATTTTTTAATTGATGTTGCATATTATAATAAATGAATATACTGTAGAATTCTGTTTTTTCATTGTTGATATAATTTTAATATATCCAATCAAATTAGTACAACACTAGTCCATTTGATATCTAGAAAAAGGGTTTATAAAGTTTTGACTAGGATGTACACGCGAACTTGCGTTGGCTATCGATAACAACACACGGTCGTAATATAAATACATGTGAGCATAACAAGCAAACTAGGCTGACTGAAATAAACTATTATGTAGATGTTGTTTTCATTTACCGATCAATGCTTTCAGCAATTGTTATTTTTGATATTGCCAAGCGAAAAATGTTGGCTCAGCTGTGTGCTCTGCTTTCGAGCCTTAATTTACTTAGTATTATGATGCGAAGCCAATGCGAGTTTTTCGACTCGGGAGATTGTTTCTGTGGCGAATAAAAATTATGACCCCTTTAAGTGTATACCATATGCAGTGCGATTAAAAAATGAGGTAAGTTGTTACTGTACGTAACACTAAAGGCCTGTCCTACCGAATTGTAAATTGTCTGATAACAATCCCACTTATAATATATGCGATGGAAATATCAGATTTTGTTACTTTATCTGACTGACGTCATTTTTAAGCTATCTGAACCTCTACCATTCACTGGTGGGATAGGCCCTAACTCTACAAAGTAACACTGCTGCTATATTAAAAAGAGGTAAGTATTGGAACAAGCTGCAGGCGTCAGTTATTCCATTCGAGTATAAGGTGTGCATCTTCAAAAGCAAATAGACGTTTACCAAGCTAGCTCTATCTTTCCATGACATCAATTAACGTCAGCAGAGATCATGGTATTTAAAAAAATTAAAGTAGGCCTCCGTTAGGGACGAGAAAGCTGAGGAGATCGATTAAAAGAGTCGTAAGTATTATGATCACCAGCTCACTATACGTCCCCACTGAGGAGCTCAGATTCTACCCTAAGCTAGGGTTGCTAAGCCTTAGTCAATACTGGCACAGTGCGAGTTGGTTGACTTCACACAGTTAGAATTTCTTTTCCGATATGTTTAGGTTGCACGATGTTTTCCTTCTCCGCAAGAACGTCAGGTAAACATACGAAATTCAAAAACCACATCGGTACATGGCGGGATTCGAACCCACGACCTGTAGCTAACAAGTCTAATGCTTAAACACTGAGTCATCGACGTATTGTTATATATATACTTGCTTTGACCGCGGGGAATTTAAAAACAGTGAGTAGCCTGCGTAATCTAGACTATCCTCTACATCTTGTTCAAATATCATCGAAATCCGTTCAGCAGTTTAGGCTACAAACTCCAACAGACATCCGTCTAAACTTTCGCATTTATAATATTAGTAAGATTATAAAGTGGAGAAAAAGGTTCAGGGTTTGTAAGTATTATGAGCCTTTCAATAAGAAGCGATACAAAATCAACGACTGTGGAGGCCACAATATATTATCTTGGTTTAGGTTTAAAGACTTCTATTATCAGAAATTCAATGTATTATTCTTAGCCAATCATTATTATTCTTAGTCCTATATCTTTTCTATTCCTTTCTCTTATCCCTACTTCGCTCTATTTTATCCATTTCTTACTTTCCTTAAAAATAATGTGTTTTGGTAGAGTAGGTTTAAAAATAAAACAACACTTTATTGACATATATTCAACATTTATTTAACATTTAAAATTACATAAAAAGGAGGCATTTTTGCCTTAAAAGTCTTCCATTATTTAGTGTTCCTACAGAATTGATTTCATTTTAAGAGCGTGAAGTTTCTACACAATCAAGATAGACACCAATCTAAAAAGTACAATTAAATAAGCGCATTAGAAAATGACACAGAAAGGTTTGATTAATAATCATTTACTGCATATTAGTCTCGAAAAGATAAAATGAGAAAACCTTTCAGTGTTTATTTTCAAGACATTGGTTAGCAACTAATTGTATTTCTGGTTTTTATCATTGAAGACATCACGACAAGATTACATCGAATTGATCTATTACAGCAAGTAAGTTAACAGATATTTATAGACACATAGAACACTGAAAACATCAATAATGTAATCACAATACTATGGGTAGGGATCAAAAGCCACTTACAATAGACTTGATTAAGTATAATCAAACAATTATACACGCAATATATTAAAAGACTTAATTTAAAAGTAAATAATATAAATATATAATATAATAATGAGATATTTTGTAATGGATATGTTTTGAAAGTTAAATATGGCCGTTCACAGATATGGTAAATTTAAAATTCTACTAAATAATTATATACTACATATAGAAAGTAACAAAAATTTAATTATTATCAAACACAAAGTTCTATTGTCTATAAACTATATATGACTAAATAAAAGATCACAGCTAGTTTATAGATAATTTTATGAAATTTTATACAACATTCTTACAAATTTTCCATAACTGGACCTTACTTTTCGCTAATATAATTTTCTTGACCTGACAAGATGTTATTGTTAGTGATGTACTGACTATTTTGGATGGTGTTAGAGATATCGATATTTTATAGCATTTAAAGTCATTTTATCGTATGTACGTTAGAAATATGTTATGATCGAATACGCGAATCATTGGTCCCAACACTCAGTAAGCGGCCTTTCGCAGATAATACGCATAACGTTGAATCTCCACTGACGTAGCACCCGTATTACAATGTTGCCATCCCTCTCATTCTCTTTGAAAATAACAGTGATAGTAATAGTGTTAAAAAAAGTGCCACGATATTTGAAATTCACGTTTAAAGATGTTAAATAGTATTTTTGCGATAGACCTTTCCTTTCTAATTACATGCCAATTTTTAAATCAATAGAAATATAATTAATACATAAAAATAAATAATAACATTATAAGTATTTTGACACAGGTTTTGATAAGTAAATATAAATATATGATATGAAGTAATGGTAGAAAGATCGTATGCCCTATACAATTACACCAATAGCAAAAAGGAGGACACATGAAAACATATATCGACATTGATTGACATGCATATTTTGTAATCTACAGGACGTTAGATCAAAATTACGCTATGTAAAGGTACTATAATTTATTAATATGAATAACTTAGTATACGTAAACACTTAGATATGCTGCACTCTTGGCTAAATCCCATTCATAATACGTAAATTTAAAAGTTACATAAATTTAATAATTATAATGATTCTAATACATCGTTGAGTTTATAAAGTAACAAATACATTAAATGTCGTCTTATTTAGATTTTATTAACGACTTATGGGATATTTGACATACAGATTATTTTTATTTTAACATACGTGCAACCCAACTATTGACGAACTGCAGATAGATAGGAAAACTTTTACATAAATTTTCAATAACATTCGTTGTACGGAACCCACGATTTTTATCAATGTTTCAATGTATGCTCTAATTTTATACTTTAAAATACAATAATTAATGTTTACATGATATTACATTATGATGATTAACACTAATTTCTAACTCTATAAAATGAAATACATTCTTGCAGGGACGAGCCTAACCTAGGTTACCTGTTTTCCTTCAATTTCATTTAGTTCTAATTATGGTTATATGTAGATATACAAAGAGCCAGTGGAGTTAGATTGATGTTAGCACGATGCTTCTAGATTATACTTATATTAAAATTAATATTACCTAATTTATAAAATCACGGCCTAACTCACCTGTAGTAAATACCAACTGGTCAATTACGCCGTATTTTACATTAGCATAGAATGATGTAAGTTTTATTAAACTAGAGATTATTTTAAATTTAAATATTACTTATATTAAAACTTAAAAATATAATTATTCTAAGTAATTAGTTATGTATATTAGTTATGTTCATATTACTCGTAAAATATTCACAAGAAATACGCCGGCTCTGATTTTACTCCTCTACTTCCTTACTATTGTACGATTAAATTATACAAAAAATAATCTGACTATTTTAGTAATATATGTACAAGAGATCCAGAAAATTAATCCAAATGTTAACTGAAGAGTTATGAGCTAAGAAATAAAACTTTATCTAACCAAAACAATAAAGACACTTATTAGCTAAAGATTATATCTAATTTTCAATCACTTTCACACATTCATACATTTTTTTTCCAACTAAGTACGTGCCTTTAAATTTTATTCCCGATCACTAGTTAAAATTCCAATCAAAACTTCGTTTACAGTACTTCAATCAAACCAAAATTTATTTTAATTTTTTTTATACATTCATCAACAATCACACTTTCCTTAATTCTATAGGCAATTAATTTGCCATCGTACAAGACTAACTAAATATATTAGAGTGGTAATTTATTTATATTGCAATTGTCATTTTTTTGACGTTATTAGATGTAAATGTCCCTTTTCGTATCTCACTCTTAACGGGTGTGTTATCTTATTACTAAAATCCTATTCTACATTATATCATTTACTCGAATCCTTAATTGTACTATTTACAGTTGGCAGCTAATTTGCCTATTACTAAATAAACAGATTTCGGGTGGGATCAGCTTCCCTACTCTTTAACTAATTTGAATTTTCCTAGCAATCTTTGGCTATTTACTAAGTGATTATGGATAAACTGTTTGGGATCATATTCCTTAAACTTGCTGCATATTTTCAGTTATAACTGGACAATTGAAATGTGCAGTTACTGCGAGCATAGGCAAAACTTTAACTACATATTAATTGATAGTTAAAATTTTATCTACCTACACATAATGTATAACTGTACAATTCGATTGTTCAATTAGATAGACGAGTAGTTTACTTTAAAACGATATTGCATTGTGTATTCCACAGTTGTTTTGATTATTGGTCCTAGTCATATAAATGATCGTAATTTAGTTAAAATTTCGTTAGAGAACAAGGAGGCTTATTTCGCAGTACTTATTGATAGATTTGGGGATGAGATCTTTTGTCCCTGTTTGTATCACCCTACATCTGTTGCAGACATAATAATAAACGTGGTAAGACACAGTTGTGGACCTACAGTCATCAATATGTACAATTTCCACTAAATCATCCCTTTATTATGCAGTATCCGTTTTTCTAACGATATTCTAATATTCTAATGAGACGATGAAACGCAAAGATAAATCTCAACCAGCATCAATCTACGAATGATTTGACTAATTACATCTAAAATTACAAACTAACACACACCTGTCATCCATCCCAGTTACACAACATAATGATAAATTTAATGAGATGGTAATCTAATTAAACACTGCATAACAATAAGGTGTCGTGTAATGCCACATTTATTCTTAAGTCCCAAAACTACGTTTATTACATATCTAATTAAAAACTATTAATGCTTTGTTCGCGGTACACGCAGGATTTTGTTAAAAATTTAAAAATAAACATCATAACGAACTGAAAATTATCCTATCTTACGCTATAGCATCGTGCATTGAGATTGTCTCGAAATCTGAATCGCGACATGACTTCTGATGGCAAACGTCATTTTTATTGATGTTATTGGATAAGATGTAATTATCCCTAATCGTATTTCAACGGTTGTGTTATCCTAATCCTACCACACATCATCTCCTACACTATCATTTATATTAATCCTTAATTTTACTATTTACAGTTGGCAGCTAATTTGCCTATATACAACACTAATTAAACAGATTTCGGGTGGGATCAGCTTCCCTATTCTTTAATAAAATTCGAGTTGCCAAGCGATCTTCGACTAGTTCAAAGTGTTTATACATAAACTGACTGATATTAGTGTCCTTGTCACGTAAAGCCCGCTTTATACATCGTAAGTTTTAACTAGACAGTCGAACTGTATGGTCGAATGTGTGCGTGTGTAATCTAAATGTAGCAGTAATTGATAGTTTTGGATTTGATGCTTTATAATAAGATGTCTTTTTATTTGCAATACACATGCTCCCCATATGGTTCAACTCAACTTGCTTTTTGAATCTATTTATTTAAAAGTGATGGTCTTCAATTACTATTTTTATTACATTATAAGAGCAGGGTGCAAACTGTCGGCAGAAACATCGAGAATTTCATCGACGCACATGGATATCTGTAATAGCAGAAGAACTGCAGATGGCTTGCCGGCCTTTGAGAACGTGATATGCTCGCTTTTGTAAGATTCAAAGTTGTAGCGGTTTGGAAATACCGCCAACGACAGACCATTCCAAAACGTGGCTGTGTGAGGTAGAAAGTTTCGCGAAAACCACACAGTTGAGGATTGCCAGCCATCGAGATGGTGTGGATGGTACCGGCGGTCTGTCAAATCGTTTGATGTTTGGACTTGGCGGCAGGAATTGTTCCAAACAATTCTTCAAAGCACTCTCCGTGGTAGATGCGGTAAAAATGCAGAGGAAACTTACGTCCCTCCAGAAGGACAGTGTGTTATGCCGATAAATAAGACCTCGATCGTTGTCTATTCGAATCACTCACAGTTGTACGTGGTCAAGGGAAGAAGTTGGTATTTGGTGGCACTAGCCCAGTGATGCAAGCAGTATTCCATGTGGGGCCGAACTTGCGCTTTATACAGGGTGATTCTTAACGGACGGATCAATGTTTTTGTGGAGGTAGAAGACCTCAATAGCTATCGTTAAAGCGCAAAGTATATCGACCGATTTACTTATAAAGTATATACTTTTAAAATTATCTAATTTTTAGTAAAAAAAATCGTAAAAGTCAGATTTCCGAAGAATATTGTGAATTCATTATTTTGGACGTACAGACAGATATTAGGCGGAAATCTGATTTATACGATTTTTTTACTAAAAAATAGTTAACTTTAAAACTATGGAAAATCGGGCAATGTACTTTGAACTTACACGATAGCTTTCGAGGTCCTCTAACTCCACAAAACCGTTGATCCGTCCGTTAAAAAACATCCTGTATAAAGCTGAATGCGGAGGCGGACTAGAAATACTGCTTCGTTCTGCTAAACACACCCAGTATTTTGGAAGCCAGTTTGGCCTTGCTTTCAAAGTGACCGCGAAACTAAACGTCATTTGATACGTCAACGCCGAGATTACTGATACTGGCGGAGGCAACCAAGAGAGTGCTCTCGTAGCAAAGATCTACGACAAAGTGTTGTTTTTCACTAACACTTCTAAAAAATAGTGAACAATTTTTGAATTACAGATAAAACGGAATTAATGTTTTTAAATATAACTGTATCCTTTTTTTCAAAATCTGAGTACTATTTCCAGTAATTGTTGGTGGGGAGGGAGTTTAAAATACTAGTACACTTAGTTGATACTGTGTGCTACTTGTCCGCATGTGTGGTTGGTTCTGTCACTATAATATCAATGCTTATTACATTTACCTCAGACAAAACTTTAATTGTGCATTATAAGTTTGGCTACGCACGCACTTAACAATTTAACTTTACAGTTAAAACATAGGTTGCGTACCGGGCTTTACAACGCTATACTATTACGTTTTTCGCAGTTGTCATAAATGTCAGTGATGATTTCTCCTAGTAATATAAATGATCGTATTTTAGTTGGCAATTAAAATTTCATTAGAAAACAAGGAGGCTGATTTCGCAGTACTTATTGATAGATTTGGGGATGAGATATTTTTGTCCCTGTTTGTATCACCCTACATCTGTTGCAGACATAATAATAAACGTGGTAAGACACAGTTGTGAACTTACAGTCATCAATTCAACCGTAATCTTATGTGCAATTTCCACTAAATCCTCCCTTTATTATGCAGTATCCGTTTTTCTAACGATATTCTAATATTCTAATGAGACGATGAAACGCAAAGATAAATCTCAACCAGCATCAATCTACGAATGATTTGACTAATTACATCTAAGATTACAAACTAACACACACCTGTCATCCATCCCAGTTACACAACATAATAATAAATATAATGAGATGGTAATCTAATCAAACACTGCATAATAATAAGGTGTCGTGTAATGCCACATTAATTCTTAAGTCCCAAAACTACATTAATTATTATATATTTCTTAATTCTAATTATTGCAATGCGAGAATACACGCGAGATGCAAAAAATGTGGGAAATAAACACCATAATGAACTGAAAAATTACCCTAGACTACTCTACGCTACCTATCTACCACCCTACGCTATACTTCTGATGGTAAAAGTCATTTATTTGATGTTATTGGATAAGATGTAATTATCCCTGTTCGTATTTCACTCTTGCCGTATGTTATCCTTACCATCACTATTCCAAGCACATCTTATATCATACACTCAAACCCTTAACTCTTATTTACAGTTGGCAACTAATTTGCCTATATACAACACTAATAAACAGACTTGTATGGTGGGATCAGGTCCGTTATAATTTACATAAAGTTGCCAATCTTAGACTAATGTTCTCAAACTGACTGGGATTAGTGCTCTAGTCGCCTAAGGCTCGTTATACACGTTCAGTTTTAACTCAACAGTCGAACTGAACAGTTAAAATTGAGTGAGTTTATGAAGAAGTCATGTCGCACCTACATTTTTATTCTTATCAGATTTGTTGGAAGTGAGACTATCTTCATTCGAAAGTTTGAATAATTCGAAATCTTAACTTTATCCACTGGCTCATAGAAGAGGATGTTTATTCTTCTGAAAATGCTATGTTTTGCAGTTAATTCTACATTCTATATTTTAAAGATTAAATATTTATCACCCCATCTCTTAGGCAAGTCCCAGTACAATTACCTATTACTATTATCATTGAAGCATTGCATATTTGCAGTATGAGTATAGTAATGTAATTATTGTAATTGCAGCTGTGAAACGTATGGGATTATTCATTAGAAGCCGATGAATCAGGCGAGGTGTTAGGGGGATTTTTAATAATATTTACAAACATAATATTTAAATATAAATATATACTAGCGATAGGGATCAAAAATAGAAATACATATATACAGAAGTAATTCGGTAATTTGGATCATAATTATCAGTTCACACGACTGATGATCGTCTTTAGCAAACAAACACTCCGCAAAGTTGTCCAAAACTTCACTCAAAATATCCTTTTAACTCATCTGTCATGTGATCCGATATAAAAAATCATGATCGAAGAAAATAATAAGCCTATATCGATCGCCGCAGAGGGTAAAACTAATCTCTTAAAGTATATCTTAACATTTAAAAGAGGGTAAAAAAATAGGATTAGATTTTGGATATACAATTTGTAAAATGTTAGCACACTACTTTAACAAATCGTTTATCAACAAACAATGTACACCGGTGACAAGCTACTATAGTCAGTCCATGAGAATAACACCAATGTGACAAACGTTGAAAAATCAGTATCCTAGCATTTCACGGTAATAGACATTATTTTAACTAACGAATGTACCTGCGTCGATTAAAGTAGGATCCAACAAAGAAGGAATGCTACTTGGGGGTGGCAGTAATAGAGATAGAGGGCGCTAGCTAGACAGCGCTAGGGAGAGGTATGAAGCCATACATATTATCATTACGTCTATTAATATATTGACAAAAGATTTGACAGAACACGGGCTAACCTCCGAATAGCAATCACATTCCATTCCAAAGTCCATCTATCTAAATTTCCAATCTATGCATATGCATTAAAGCTACCTAAAAAGGCCACTCGGAGGTTTCACCGCCCGTGTAAGAAGTATTGGTTTCCCATTATATTAAGGTGAAGATACGTACTTTTGATATGATAGACTAAACTAAGCGTGATTTAATACGTTAAAATGATCGTATGATATATCAATGACATGTATCTTATAATAATACCATTTAAAATACTGATTAAGTAGAGTTAGGCCAACACTAGAGAAAAATCAACTAAAGCTAAACTTACATACTAATACAAAAAGCTCTTACAAGTTCGTTGATTTTATCTAGTATTGGCGAATATAATAATTCTAAAACGATACAATCAAAGAACTAAGTCCCATATTTTTGATACGTTTTAAAATATCTTCAATGGATATTATCCTTTACTTATATGTCGTAAATATCGTATAGCCGTGTTTTATAATACAAGTCTCATTCGATTAAAATCAAAACGGAAATATTGATTGAAACCACATGTTGACCAAAGATACAAAAAAAACTAAAGTCATTAATGTGGTTCCTAAGTATCGTAAAATGTAATCGCGTATAACGATTTTCAAATTTCAAATCCATAAAGAATGAAGATGTCAATTCAAGGAATAAAAGGTGGCTTACAGCCGTTGGTCATACGTTCGAGGAAGCGATGTAGGTCGTAGAAGCGCGGGCGCTGTTCAGGTTCACGACGCCAGCACTCGTGCATGAGGTCGTAGAGCTCTCGGCGGCAACGCGGCGGCGGCGCGGCCGGCACCCGGGCACCGCGACCGCCTCGACGCCACTCGTTCGCGTTTGCTATAACCTACAACAATCATAATCACGTATTAATTACACCGATTATACTCTCACAAGACGTACATAGCTTTGTAGCTTGTTATATTTTAAAGAGTGGATGGTAGAAATACCCGCTATATTTATTGTTAAATTTTAAATGATCGTATACGTCTATTAACAAACGTCTTGTACTTGAAATCAACAATTATATGAATAAAAAACTAGTACGTAGAGTAGTTTAGTAATATAAATAAAACAATGTGAGTAAAATGTAACTCACCTGGTTGTCATTCATTTCGTCGAAGGGCTTGACGAGGCAATAAGTTAATATTTCCCAGACTGTTACGCCGAATGACCACACATCGCTTGATGGAGCATAAACGCCCTAGAACAATGCAAGGAAATTAGAATTATTTTTAGTTAAATACAATATCGATATTATATCACAAATTACATCGTTTTCCCTGCGAAAATCTGTCAAGTATTCTAGACTGCAGAAAGTAAAATCTGAAAAATTATTTATTACTAGCTTTGGCCCGCGACTCCGTTTGCGTGGAAGTAGAAAAAACAAAAGTGTGTAACCCTATTTGTCTTCCAGACCATCCTCTACGTCTATGCCAAATTTCATCGAGATCCGTTCAGCCGTTTAGGCTACAAACTCTAACAAACATCCATTCATCAATCTAAACTTTCACATTTATAATATTAAGTAAGAATAACATTGGTAAGATTAGTATGATTATCTGTCGTACAAAAGTAATACTCACCATAAGCAAGCTTTCCCAAGCCATCCAACGTAAGGGGAAGCGGCAACCGTCAGCCATGATATGGTAATCAGTCACAAATTCTTCACAGAACATTGCGTAGTCAGATATCTTGATGTTAAGTTCTTCAGTCGCTGTTATATTCCTGTAAAATACCACATAGCGTTACGAAAAATTACATAGACATTGCTTAATATCCAATTTATGATTAACAAACTAATTTAAACTTTTAATCTCCGTTTTGTATTTTGGGTCTCCAATTTTGATCAAATTATGTTAGCTATCCATGGAAAGCTTAATAACATAAAAGGCAATGATGGTGAACTGCTAATGATTTTTCTTTAATGCAACATCGAAAACATGCAATTTTAGAACGACGTAATATTTATTTGTTAACGTCGAGATTATCTGATCTGTAAATGTTATTGGTTGTGTTGTTTGTCAAAATAAGTTAGATTAGTTTGACAATTTAGTAGAGATGGGTTGTATAAACTCAGGCATGAATCTTTCTTTTTTCGGATTTATCCTTATAGAAGTCGGAATCGACAGATTCATAGTAATATCGTATGAATTAAAAAAGAACACTGTTTTCTCAAATTAATAATGACCTGCAGAAACCTTACAAATAATAAGTGTAAATTTCAATTTCAATTTCAATTTCAAATAAATATTTATTATTACTACATCCGTACGTAATCGAATTGGATTTCGCTATTATCATTGTCATCGCTAAATTCTTTACAGTATAATCAATATTAGAATTGTCCTCTAAACAAGTTAATAAGAAAATAATAATTTTAGTTATGTTCGACAATATTTTTTTGGAATATCGATAATTTATAAATGTTCGCTAAATGTGTTTGTTTCGTCACCTGCCTATTAAGTACGGCATTTACCTTCATACAAAATTTAATTCGATACTTCATATGCATCACTTATCAAACTAATCTATTTTATTTAGACAATCTATAATTGTCAAATGCGATGTTGTCTTCCATTCGTGAATGGTTGACTGTAAGATGAAGTGAGGAGACTTTTAATTGTCAAATACGATGTTCTGTCTTCTATTCGTGAATGGGTGACTGGGTTTTATCTATCCTGGTTGGTATTACGCGATGGTGGTAGAACTCACCGTGCAGCTAGGTCTCGGTGTGTTAATTCGAACGATTCCAGATACTTCATGCCGGCTGCTATCTGACAGCATATGTGAGTCAAACTGGAGTAACTGAAACGTGTTCCGATAATTAAAACTAATTCAAACTAGGCAACTAAGACTACTAGAAAACCACCTCACTACTAACTTGAAAAATATGTAACTACTTAAAATAAACAAAAATTTTGTCGAACTCTGGTCTTTAATGTAATTTATCACGCTTACTATATGATCAAAACCGATTAGATAAATTGGAATGATTAAAATATCACTTTGTCTCACACTTTCCTCTTTATTTTAATTCTGAATTATTAAAATGAACTTCTACCAGTGTGAGACTATTATATTAGAGTATTGTTAAACGGGACGCTTGAGTGTCAGGTCTCGCTTTATAATAAGTAGTTTTTTACTTATTATTATCACAACTATTATGTATTCTGTGCGCACTATTTGTGAATGTAGTTTTTTTATTACACTTCATTTTTCGGGTCCTTGTATATGAGTCAAATTAGATAAAAAAAAAGGAATTTTAATATCACTTTTCTTGTCTAAGTGCTAATGTATTATTCACAGTTCTTTTTTTTACAGATGACATAATTTGTGATGTGCAAGTGTGCAGCAATATTGGTAGATAAGTATTTTGGTTTAAGCAAAAAGCAATGAAAAACAAACATGCATATTTGTAACTGATCTTTAACTCTATCTATACACTTCTGAACGAAACAAAATGTATTCTGCGCTCACACACGCATAGGGATGGTTTAAATTAAAAATTGAATTCGGTAGATGACGCTGGCATTGACTTTCCGGAGTTTGTATTGCTGAAAATGTAAAAGAACAACAGAAAAATCGTAAACAAAAGCCGCTAATAAATGCCTTCATGCAAGAGAATTTCTGGGGATCCACTAGTGCTTAAATCATACACTTACTTCAACTTTTGGTTCGTTTTCAGAATCGTCGGAAGGGGAGCAGCATCGCCGCGATCGAGGGCTGCGCATGGGGGCTCTAGCAGGCTTAAACCTAACACCCTCGCGAGTTGAGGATGCTTGAGCCCTGCGCCCCAAGTAGCTTCGCGGGCGAACGCCGCTCTACCACACACATAATCAGCTGTTCATTTGATGTACAGACTCCTACTGCTACTTTAGCCTATATATTAAGTCTATTAGTCTACTAGGTACACGTCGGAGCGGTCACGGTTGCCAACAATAGTATCCTTACTTGATATCGTTATGGCACCCGCGCCACAGCGTCTTGACAACAACACGCCGTCGGCGGCGGCCGCCATTGCTCGGGCACTCTTCGTCGCTGAGTTCTTCGATGCCGTCGGTGTCGCATATCTGGAGCTGTTGATAATATACGCCTTTTAGTTATATACACTTTATTTCACTTGGTATGTTCGAGTTGTACACTTCTAATCGGCCACCGTAGTTACCGCTGGATCTATAAGACAGACCTATGAGATATCTTTGTCCACGATTCGGTTGAGGTAGTACGGGACCGGAAATTGTAAATATAGAGGTATGATTAGTTGTTGGAGGCACTTTGGGCTGCACTACCCTAGTTTCTACATGATAATATATCATAGAAGTGTTATGGCATGTAGTGAAGTGAGGTAGGATACTTCGATCCATCTTCGGTCTACATACAGAGTGTTTCAGGAGGTTTTGACGCTTGTTTTTAGTTTACAAGGAAAGTGTTCAGCCATCACGTTTTCCTCAATACGAAAGTTTGATTTGTCAAGAATCACATAGACTATGAAATTATCACTTGATACTAAAACTCAATTAATATAATGAACTTTAAAATGCCCGTCATTGTTTTTCTGTTCTTCTTTATTGAACAAAACATGTGAATTTCTTAATTGCAAGTAGTTTTATAAAACTCCTTAATTGTGTTTGCCAGGCTTAAAGAGAGCAATGTATAGTAAACGTTTTTAAAAAGAAAATAATGGTTTTTGAAAAATTTACATTTTATTCCGCGGCACGCGTAAGGATTCCGGCGAAATAGTTCTTAAGCACGTAAATAGTAAGCGAGAAAGGAAAAAAATCCTGTACATTTCGTAAAAGCCTACTTTGGCCCAGTTTCTAAGTTTACCGAGCGTGCAAAATGGCTTTGCGCCTTGCGGATTTACAGACCTTGAGAATAAGCCAACTTTACAGTAAAGGTGGGTTGAGTCGCGAACGCTTATGTTCTCAGAAGGTTCGTTACTGTAAAAGGAAATTTACGTCGAGTAACATTTCAGCTGAGATTCCGGCTATTGTGTCATCTTGACTTTTATGTTTTACTGCGTAATGAAAAAAAATTAAATGAAGGGAAAGTTATGGAAATAATAAGTCTTTAGTGTGTAGACTTCTTCACAACAATACTTTCGGCGTTTTATTTCCAACTTGTCTAAAATAATTTTCTAGACTTCTTCTGGAACCGATACTTTAATTTATCTCTATTCTCTCCGAGGAATTATTAAGAAGATTCAAATATTCTCTTTTCAAGTATTAAAAATTTCAATTCAAAGGGGAATGTTAAAATGCCTATATTTTCTAGAGTATGTTGGGAATATCTTGGAACAAAGTTATGCAAAGAAGCAAAGAGCTTGCTTGTACTCTTTGTCATGAAAACTAGGTCTGATAATGCGATGTGTTGGAAGGCTCATTTACACGCAGAAAAAATATAACTTCTTCCTTTCAACACGTGCCGCTTTTAAAGCAAAGTTATCTTTTTTTGCACGAGTTAAGTAGATGAAGAATTTATTAATAAATAAAATAAATAAAAAGGAGGAGAATTTATTAAAGTACATAAATAAACTTAGCAGTAATTTATTAGGTTGAAAATAATGAATTAAATATTCTTAATTCAATAAATGAGATCTAAAGATAGATTGATACTAAACCATGGCTGTAAAAGTTTTTAAACCATACTAATATTATAAATGCGAAAGATTAGATGGATGAATAGATGTTAGATAGAGTTTGTAACCTAAACAGCTGATTGCATTTCGGTGACATCTGACATAGATGTAGATGATAGTTTGGAAGAACACAGAGGCTACTCGCATTTGTTCTTTTTTTAATCTACGCGGACGGAGTCACGGGCTTAATCTAGTATTAACTAATTCTAATGCATTGGATCTGTTTTGGCACCATATAAAATGTGAAGTACAATTAAATTTGTTTAATTTCGCGAAAGCTCAAAAGTAGCTCCTTAAAAGATCATCTTGATTTTTTGCTCAATTTTAATTGTCACTTTAACCTGCCCTTAGTGTTGGTTTGTTATACTATATCTATTAAGCGATTAGATTGTCTGCGACCAGTTAACTATGAGAGTTGCAGTTATTTAAAAAGATTGAGTAAAAGTTGGTGAAGTTAATAAAGTAAAATAATATAAAAGGGAAAACCGCAAATCACAAAAAATCCGGTAACTAATGGAATTAAAGTATTATTTGTTCAGGTGTCTTGTAGGTGTGTGGTTCGAGCAAACAACTTGAACAAAGTTGGGTCGCCGTATCGCTGCTACTCGCTACAGATAACTGCTCGCATCTAAACTTTGTTATTAACAAAGCATACTTTCCTTTTGTATTGATATTTAGTTTCCAAAACAATGTTTAGACTAGCTTTCGCCCGCGACTTCGTCAACATGGAATTTAAAAAAAACGGAAGTGATTAGCCTATGTGTTCTTCCTGATTATTCTTTACATCTATACCGAATTTCATCAAAATCCGTTCAGCCCTTTAGGCTACAAACTCTAACAATCATCAATTCAGCTAAACTTTCGCATTTATAATACTAGTATGATAAAATCAAAACTGATATATTTACCACAGTGAACTTATCTATAGATGTTCAAAAAACTACGTCGAACCGTTTATTTATCTTTGTCTTCTGCAATTAATTTCCAGTGAACATTGTGTTCTGAAGCTTCATCAAAATAATTAATAAAGACTTTGTGCGATAAATTGGTATTGACTCGTTCATTCGCACAATGAAAATATTTGTCGTGTTGTTAAAAAAATGTAGGCGTCAAAGTTTTAAGTGAGCAAATTATTTTTGAAATTCGTTCGCAATTCAGATGTGAAATTCGATGGCGCATTTTACGAGTTGACATGTCGTATCTGTTGTGTGAAAATATTATTACTGAGTTGAATATTACATTATAAATTCAATACCAGAAGTTTTAAATATATTTTTTTGTTTGTACTGTTTGAAAAATCTTTAATATACTAACCTATAATGTCCCAAATAACTAAAGTCACTATTTATTTTTACACGTCGAAATAAACTTAAACTAGATAAGTAGTTCTATCATCTAGTATATAATAATAGATTTTAAATCCAGTGTACAGAGATCCAATTTCTTTAAAGTTAATTTAAAAATTATACAAGCAAAATATTTTAGTCCGTAATGGTTAGGGTATCGCACCGTCAATGTGCAGGGTGTGGGGCCAAAGGGGGTTTAGCCGGCGGCCGGTAGATTGCATTTCCTTGCTACAGTCGCTAATCAATTTTTATGGCCATTTTTGCAAACCGGTTTACCCTCTCTAGACACAGTTCCACACGAGGGTAGTACGATGACACAGAGTAGTATGAGAGACTAGCAATGCTATTATACGTACCTCTACAAAGACAGTAGGTCAAATTTAAATTCAAATTAGCGATAATGCTAATGAAAACGACAAAACTCTCAAAGCCTATAGAAAAAACATGTACTGTTTCAAGTATTGAACTATTAGTACTGAACTATCTACTGCTCTATATCACTGTTCTGCACTAGTGTGAACAAAGCATAAGAGAGGGCAAGTGGTGTGAAAACTTACCGACAGGGCAATACTTAAATGGTGTAACGGTGAGCTAATGACCTCACTGAAATTAGGTATCCACAGTACACGTTATTAAAATTTAATTTTAATTAATTACTAATTTATATTGGATTTACGTGGATATTCAATTAAAGATAATAAAAAAAAAAAACTAGAAAACATAGGATGTTTAATCAATATTAGATTTTGGAAGTTATTATTTATATAATTAATATGGTAATATATGTTTTCTAATTGTGATGACCTTATGAGGTGAGCCTAATTATTTCTCTAATGGACAATCTGCTAATTGAAATTAATTCAATAGGATTAGAGATAATGCAACGTTAATTAATTCTCAAAGTAATAGGATCGTAAGCAATGCAATAATCTCGTAGTTAACGCTTCATTACTTACATTTATAAATTTAAAGAGCATAGTAAGTTTCCATTGCTGAAATTATGTATAAAAATATATGAAATATTCTTATTGCCCTCAGTAATTATTTATTTAGCAATTAAGAGTTTTTAGGCAATATATTAACGGAAACGAATTGCATATGTTATTGGAATTACAAAAAAAAAATCATTTCAGATTTTCAAGAATAATTAATTCTCGATAATTGTCCTTGATATTTTATTTGCTTACGTTCCATTTCGAGCACCAGATGTTTCATGTATTACTTATTGTAAAGTTTCTTTGCATAGAAACGTGAGAAATAACGATTGTAGTTTTTGAAATGCCACCCTCGAACGCCCTAGGGGTGACAGCGAAACTGCATCCGAATAACGAGAATTGGACTCGTCTAAGGAATACAACGGCCACTTGTGACTGAAGCACATCACTCGTCTAGCGCCTCCGTCAACTTAACATGTAACTTAAATATAAATATAGCTTTGAGTGGAAACCCTAATTTTCAAAGGATAGGTGAAAGGTACTTACGGTCATTAATGCTGGGTTGCTGAGATTTCTTTTTATTTTCTTATTATTTAGTGATTTGTTATTGTTAGGTTGAAGTATGTCTCAACTCGGAAACGCATTTTATGAAGTCATAGAACCAAAACAATTAATGAATAGTTAAAAGTAATTAGCTGGGAAACTGGTCATAGATGTAACAGTTTTCAGAGTCAATCTGGCCATGGTTTATTAATTGCTTTCAAGTATTAAACTATTGTTAAATCAGAAAAGTACTCGTAGTAATGTTAATAAAAATGCATTGTATTAAATAGCTCGATATTTAATAAAACCAATGATTCTCAACGCTCAGGATTACGGAGATTGTAAGAAAGTAATAAAGCGTAACTTACGACCTTTGCAAGTAATAAACTGGGGGAGTTTTAATAATGGGTGTGTGATAACGCCGCTATTCGCCTCCGTTTGGAATCCCCTCACTTTTAACGAAAGTATTTAAAAATTCCATTTGGCTGTCAATTTGCCGGGTGCTATTTCACACCGGCCCTCAACGCGATGTATGCTTTTTCATTTATATTTAACGTATCGTTTCATTAGAATAAATATTCATGAGAATTGTGCTTGAATAAACAGAGCTGTTAGAAGCGGTCGTGTTCTGGGGAAACGTTTTTATGAATATCATAAATATCGAAAAATAAATGTTTCAAGGAAATTAAATGTGATTTTTTACTCAATATATTGTAATAACATTTTACCTTTATTTTAATTACTGTAAAGGTGTAGCTACGAAGAAATAGTACTTAAGAATTACTAAGAAAATCTTTTTAATACATTTTCTTCCTCCAAAAAAAAATATTTGCTTACATTATCATTATATTATGAAGGGGAAGAAAGTTTAGATGAATTAATAGATTTTGTTATTTGGCAACTCAAGAATGGGTGAACTTATCAGAATGAAACAAGGAACATAGATAACAATCTGGACTACCGCGTGGACTCACTAGTCATGTTCATAAATGCAGTTTTTTTTTTATAACATAAGGTGGCAAACGAGCAAGAGGTCACCTGAATCCACTGAAATGGAAAGGGACCTTTGCCCATAAACTTCCGCAATTGCAGATGCGTTGCCTACCCTTAATTGACGGGGGAGGAGACGCACATAAAAAGGACATTTACTTTGCTATGCGTCTTCTTAACCGTTAAATTTTCCTTCCCATCCTTTCCTCTTAAAAATGGGTGGAAAGGGAAAGGGACTAGAATTAGGCCTCCGCAGGTGCACAAAGTCAGGGGCAAAAACAAGTAGTCATATAAATTAATAACAAATAATGAAACTTCCACTTGTCTGTCAAAGAGGAAAGGTTACACAAGAGAAAAGGCACAGTTGCGACCGACATTGTTCCGCCCAGAGCGACACGCGTCCAAAAATGTTCTCCCCACCCCATCGTGCCCGCACCAACATCAAACCTTCGTAATAAATATTGTTTGAACTTTAATAAAGCTTTGTTATAAATTTTAATTATTTTACATTTGAAATTCCATGTCACATTAAATTAATATTAACTGAATATTTGCTTAATCATGGTATGCAACTTACATGACTGTTTTAGTTTTTGTTTCTTTGGTAAAAAATATTAGGTTTTTTAAATTGCAAAAGGTTATCTCGTGTCAAGATTAGTTACCATTTTTTTTATTCATAATTAGGTTAATAGTTTAACAGACATTTAAATGATGTATGTCACAATTTATCACGAAGAGGAAGAGAATAATAACATGTTTTCCTACAATTTCCAATAAGGTATTCTTTTGTTTTCATTACAATGTGAATAGTAGTCAATCAAGTTCAAGTTTTATTCCACTCGAACGCCACACGTTATTCACTTGACTGGAACCCAGTGACAAGATTGAGGCGTTCCATGAAACCTTCTTATGTTAGTTTCACACGAGGGTAGAAGAGTGATGCATTTGTAGTACAGAACAGTACGTACTGCTATTGTTTGAACCTATATGCTGAGACAGAGTAGTACAGTTTTGTCAAAAAGTGTGCCTTCGAACTACATTCAAAGTATTACATTGTGTACTGTTCCACCCTCGTGCAAAATAGCATTATTCACGCGATCGGAGCGTGTTGACAAGACGGCGCCGTCCCGAACACGTTACTTTATAGGTAAAGTATTTCAATTCATAAATTTGAATAATTGGTATTGGTCTGATATTATGTTGATTTTAATGGTCGCTACTTTTATGTGTTTATTTGGAGATCAAATTTTACAATTATTACGATATTAAGAGTGTGACAAAATCCAGATTCTTTTTGTTAGACATCTATTGCGCAAAATACAACGCCACTTTATTTAGTAGTCGATGTTAGTTTACAAAATAAACAGTAAATATTCAAAGTAAATTCAATTTAGAGCATTTATGTCTATCCTAATTAGATCTGTTGCTTACGAACAGTTTGTGGTGGAGTTGGCAAACAGTGGCGCGTGTCATTGTTGTATTTTAATTAAGAAAGAACAAACATAGAGAATTTAGTTGAGTGTGGCAACCTGGGCAAACTTTGCCTGCTCGCTTGATGTGCCCGTTTATCTTTAAACTGTTGTTTGTTTAAACAGCAAAAAATTGTATCGCTAAGACAGTGATGTACGACTTGAATTTATTTATTAAGTTACGGCGTCTCTACTAATGTTATGAAGGCGACGGATTTGTAATTTTATACGTTAGAAAGAATAAACTCAAACATTAAAGGTTCGATTTCTAATACTTGTTTACCATTATACTGTTTTGTTATCCAGGCATAATACTTGGGATTAATAAGCTATCGTAATTTTCGTTATCTATAAGTAAAATGTTTTAAAAATAGATATCCATCCGTCTAAAATGTTTAAATGGTACATAATACGTATTCAGAGTAGATAATAAATGACAGCATGAAAACTTTTTCATGCGCTGCCACAAATTCGTGAAATAAAACAATAATTTTAAACTAAAAGTGACAGTAAATTTGTGTTCAAATCGAAATCAAATAATTAAAATTTTTTGCAAAAGCCGTCCAACACAAAAATGTTTTTATAGATTATTACAATAGAAACAAAAAAAGATATATAATGGAAGAGTTTTTCGATAAAATAAAAAAGAAGCTCTCTGTGGACAACATTCTCGATCTTATGAAAGATGGGAAATTTAAAGATGAGATAAAGCAAACTTTAACGGGTAAGAGAAGCGATATAAGAAACCTTTTTGTAGTTGATAGATCAATTTCAAGTTTATTATGAACACCGGTTATTAAGTATACATTAAGTTTGAAGTTTGGTTTGAAGTTTGCATATCATGTTTACAAGCTTGAAACTATATTGAGTGATGGTAGGTTCATTTAATACTTATTTTCTTACAGCGTTATTGACTGGTTTACTTTATTTTGTCAAAAGTTTAGTCAAATTTGACTTGTGTTTTGAAACAGATTATAAAATAGGTGTTGAACTTTCATTAAATCATTGTAATGAACAACTTTTTGTTACAGCTACAATAAATTTAAATGAAATACCTAAGCAAGAAGAGGTACGGTCTGCGGATGTATCTAAGAATATGACAATGGATCCCGTAAATCAAATCACTGTGGAAAATATACAGCACACGACACTAGAAGATCCAGGTAAGCAAATTAAAGATTAATCTAAATAGACAGCCGGAGTTGAAAGTTGTCTTATCTTACTAATGTTATAAATGCAAAAGTTTAGACGGATGGAATGCATCTTGTTAGAGTTTGTGGCCTAAACTGCTGAATGAATCTAGATGCAAGTTTTAGTCGAAGATGATAGCCTTGAAGAACTCATAGGCTTATTACTTTTGATGTTTTGTTTAATTCCACATAAATTGAGGGCGAAAGCGTGTCTACTAATAAAATAGCTTTATATTCTTTAAGATATGGTACTATGCTACAATGTTCAGGGAAACCTATAGGCTCCAAGTTATTTGAACTATAATTAAAATCTACTTAGTTTTAATTTTGATAGAAATGACACATTTCGTAAAAATCGTTTAAATTTCAGCACCGCTCACGTTAAATGAACATCATAATTTGACAGAAGAAAATGACATACAAAATAAGCCTTCGGGAACTAATTTTCAAGCAGGTGAAACGACAAAACTTTACGTATTAACGTAAACATACCTTGTATGTAAATCAGAGATGGTAGTTATTATTTAACTATAGATATTATATCATTGGAGTGCCTGTATTTACATATTACTATCGGAAGGAAAATTCCAGATTTTGCGATGATGTATTTGCGTTGCTTATAACGAAAATCGCATTTAAAAATTTCTTTGCATGTCCGTCCTCGTTTGTTCCGGGTAATCTCCGAAACGACTGCAACGATTTCGACGGGACTCTCACTGGAGTAGCTGACAGGAACGTGCATATTATAGACTACTTTTTTATTCCGTACTAACGAAGTCTGCAGACGACAGCTCGTTTTAAGAGATATTTCTTTAAATTATGTATGCATATACAACTAAAAACGTAAAATATCAGCCGATTTCAATTTTTTCAGCAATCGTCGAGTTAAATGAAACAATTAATTTATTAGATGTAAAAGAAATAAAGAAAAAAGCCTCGAAACCAAATTTGATGAGACCTGAGGCAACTGAAGAAACTAGTACAGGTCGAAGACTGGAGTCAACTGCTACAGGTTCGCTAGAGGGAGCACCAGAACATGACAAGAGTACTATTAAAGTGCTGCAAAAACCTCTTACAATGCCATCTCAAACGGAACAAGTGGAATCGAAAACTCAGTTTGAAGACTTTTTAAATTTAACTTAGAATTTTATCTAACTATTTTCAGAAATAAACCGGACTTGGTACAAAGTTGTTTTGTATTTAGTATCAAAGTTTTCTTAGGATATTTTCATATTTTCTTTAACCAGACATGTGGAACGGAGTAGTTAGTAACTTTTTAATGAAAATTTAATCAATTGGATTTTTACGAAAATCTTATAAAAGCAAAACCCGAAAACTACTTTCACATTTCTGATGCTTATAATTGTAGAATCATTTTCATGTTAAAACGTTTATTCTGGAGTTGGTTTAGAGTATTGAGAGATATATGACGGGGTTACCATGGGTACTAGTGATTAAGGATTATGAGTGTTGTCACAAGTTGTACTTACGTTCCCGTGAAGGCTCTCGCCGAGGAAAGTAACCGGTCGCATGCGCCCCCGCGGGAAATCCAGCAGGGGCGCCACCCCGTTTGGGGGCTCGGCTTCAGGGAGTTTGATTGAGGTGAAGAGACCCGGGATGGGTCTTTCACGGCGCCGGTAGCGCTCTTCCGGGTATGCCTGTTAACAAAAAACCACAAAGTGAGCTTACACTGTTGACAGACTAGCAGATGTTTACTATAAATGTTCCGGCAATGGAATTTGTAGGCACACTATGTGAATATTGTCATTCATCATGTAATTGACAGATTCTAGAGTATAACGTTATTATTTTATAGCGTCAAAATTATTGTTTATTGTTTATTCATAATAATTAAGATGGATTATTGTCGGAGCAGGCGCGATACTATAATTGAGAATGAAATAAAGTTCAGCCTGTCGATAGTGTCAAGGCTCGATCACATATCCATTAGTCAATTACGTTTCATCAAAATGTGAGTTAATTTCGCGAGCCGTGTATCGATCATATCTCGCTACGGTATTTGTCGTTAATAACGACGATGGTGTATTTTGTGTAGCAGTAAATAATCTAGGGTCTCACTTAATTGCTATTCCCCCTAACCAAGATTGTGCTCGTATAATTTATGAGCCTCGATGACTTATTGGTGTGGCGTTGCAGAGTTTCGATATTAGTGAACTGAAACCGTTAACCATCACTCGATAGTATTTCGAATAGACGAACTTTTAGCTTTCATACTAGAACTTAGATTCTCATCGACTAGTCAACGTTAAAATAAAATCTTATTTGTTTAAGACGATATATCCCCTTTTAAACAATCCGTCCATACTCTCTTCGGTCTTCCTCTATCTTCGGTGCCATATCCAATCTTAATACTTCTTATGTGGGCTTTGTGTCCTCGCATACTATGTCCATATCACGCAAACGTTTTGCCTGCCAATTTACTGTATTGTTTTTTTTGATCTTCTGATGATGAATAATATATGTAAATACGCAGATAGAAGGACAGAAATACACTTTTTTTATTAAAAAAAAAAACTTTTTACTATTATAGAAGGGTTATAACAGAGCTTTATAATTATCTAGCAATATGTTAACAGAACAGCATAGCCTTGCCAAGTTTCTCTCCTCACTAAACAGACCTTTACTCATTTATCATTTCTCAAACAGCCACATAATACCCCTAATGAGTAAAATCCAAGCATACCTTAGGCAATACCATTAATATTACAAACCCGACCTTTCCCCTTTATATGGCTACCTCACATAGAATAGTTTAAATGTTGTTGCCTATGTTTCGTGGTTTTCATTTAATACACAGACAATTTTATGATGAAGTTTCAGATTCAAATGAAAACTTTACTTAATATCTACTTAACCCTAAATGCATGATTTTTATTTTTATATGCCCTAAATTTAAACGGGTAGTAAATTGAACATAGACCAAGGGAAAAATAAAAAAAAAATTTTTTTGGAATATGTATTGGGTGTGGAAGAGGAAACCGATGTAAAATGCATCATCATGCATTTAAGGGTTAACCCTTCACTTCCCTACTTCAATGCGAACTATTTATGTGGCTGTAATTTAATAGCGTATATAAAGAACTTATTTCATAAAAATCTAAACGTATAATTTCTCTGTTAGTATGTAAATAACGTTTTGTTATAGCTGCCTCTTAGAGGAGCGTGTAAACAGAATGAAATAGTTGTTATGCCAAGCCAATCCATTATTTAATTCAGCAACGGTAACACAAGCGAGGGGTTGGAGGCGAGAGGGTTGGGGTGTGAGGGTGTAACGGGACATGTGACATATTCACGCGGCACTCGGGGGTACTTACACTGGGTAGTGGCTGTGGCTACACGGTACCGTATGTTACAAGTAATGGAGTGCCCGCAAAAAGATGGCGGTGTAAGCTCTAAAATGTCGCATAAAACATAGAAGTTGCCGTATATAAAATAGTCTTCGGGGCCGAAATCATTTTCCAGAAGGTGCCTCTTTTACGACTTTCGTTTTAGTTAAATCAATTTCATGGTCGCTGTTTTATTCGAGTTTCTAGGTTTGTGCAGTTTTTACATTGCCATAGGGATTCTACTGCTGACATCAGACACATCATAGTGTTGTAATTGTTTTTTTATAAAACACTTAAGAGTGATGACAGTAATGTTTTTTTTCGAGTGTTTCGTCAATAGAAACCCACAGTTTACACTTCAGCCTTGATTGAGTCTTACCAGACAGTATAAGTGTTTATTACCTTTCAAAAATTTAATTTGAAGAGAATATTCATACGAATATAGGTTTTTCCTTGTTTAACACTCACAACTTGCGAGTTATGGGTGTTATCATCCGTTCTGATTCAGTGCCTTGTATAGTAATTGATAGTTCTGTAACCACTTGAGTGATGTATTAGTTTGTTTTAAAAGTGACATTTGTTGATATATGAGAACTACAACGCATGGAATATGTTGGATAAGCGACAAGTAGAACTGTTTACAAGTTTATAAAATCTTCTAGTTTTAATTCTCTATTATTCTTACCGACTTTAAACCAATTGGCGACAATATTTGAGCAACGATTTGACCCATCTTTTATCATCTAATAGTTTGTTACTTATTTCATATTTTGTTGTTCTAATTCTTTAGTTTGTAAGTACTGTCAACTTCAAGAGCTAAAGTAAACAATATTGAAAGAAAAGAATACTTTGTGGTTTCCTCTATTTAAATATGAAAGGATTGCTGCGGGCGGCGTACATCCCGTTTATTTTACGATCCTCTTTAAAAAGACTTGGAGCACATAAACGAAACTTATTACTTACAGGATGTTAGTAGACAATGCGAGTTAATGCAGACACCTCGAGAGAAATATAAATATATGCTACGCGATTAATTTGAGATTAGTCCTTTAATTAACACTGGAATTATTATTAGAGAAAAAAATATTTCTTTCCTTGGTGCGGATTGATTCTAAAAACAATTAGTACATCTTACACCATACTTCATGCTATAAGTAAGAAAGTTTAGATGGGTGAATGGATGTTTGCGGCTTAAACAGCTGAACGAATCTCGTTGGGATTTGGCATAGACGTAGAGAAGTCTGGATGTACTCATAGGCTACTTGCTTTTTTTTATACCACGCGAACGGCGCCGCGGGCAAAAGCCAGTAATGTATGTCATAAATATTTGTAAAACATTTTTCATTGTTTTCGAAAGTCTCTCATGAATGTGAATGTATCTGCATCGTGTATGAGTGTATTGATGAGCCGTTTATTACGTATTAGATTGTTGATATAAATAACATGTGCTGGTACTCTTTTAAAGTTATACAAAGCCTTTGAATGTTAAATAGATAGTTGATTGCATTACAAGAGAACATAGAACATAGTCTTTGTCATAGTCTTTTGATTAAGAAATGTTCATTGGGTTTTAAACTTATTTGGGAACGTCTTATAAAGTAAATCCGGATTTTTGGTTCCTTAAATTAATTTAGTTATCTTTTTCTAAAAGAATGCTTTGTAGTATCACATCAAAGGCCAAAGTTAAAGACTTAGGATAAAGTTTACATAAAAACTTCTAGAACAAAATATTAAAATTTTCTTTGGAAAATATTTGAAACATATTTTTCGTAACAATTAACAAATAACAACGAAAAATGTTTGTGATCCTTAAAAAAATTTACAGACAAAATTTTTTATACAACTTTAAAAACGGAAATTAGTAAATATTGTAATACATATTTGATGTGCTTTTTAAAGGTTTAATTTAAATATACCAAGTGAACGATAAAATGTACGTAATGATAAACCTCAACAATGCAATTAAAAATTAAAACCCCTTACGTGGGCTCAGGTGTTCTTCAGGCAATGCATTAATTAAGATTGCCGTAAAAACCTTAAACAAGGCATATAGCGGTGCACTAATTACCTTAGTTAAGTCATATTGTGTACGGTCCGGGGCCTCCACTCCACTCTCTATTCGTGCTATCTACCGGGTATCAACATTAGTAAACATTACTGAATGGCTTGTGTTGTGCAAAACGAATAGAATTTTAACCTACATTCCAGTCGGTACTACTCTTTGAAAGAGAATGCGGCTGGATATATCGAAATGAGGGAAAGAAGGAGGAATAAAAAAATATATATACTACTAATTGTTTTCGTGACTTTATCCACGTGAAAAGAAAATAACCTATGTTACTCAGCGATAACGTAGCTTTCTAACGGTGAAAGATTTTTTGAAATTCGCCGAGTAGTCTTTGAGTTTAATACATACAAAAATACAAATCTTTCATCTTTATAATATAAGTATAGTTTTACTTCTTATACAGTTTGCTACGTGTGAATAAATGAAATATTTATTTTAGGCGTGATCATAAAACGATCATCAGATGCAAAGATTCTAGTAAATATTTAATTCCATTCAATGGTTTAGAGATAAATACAGGATCATCATCTCCCCTGCCTTATCCTACTCCCGTAGGCTCAGCACACCGGGTTTTCGTCCTCCAAATAACTCTATCATCCGTCATCTCAGTCATCACTCCCTTCTTGATCATGTCACCTTTCACTCAATCCATCCATCTCTTTAAAAAAAATATAGAGTTTAGTTTTAGTTTAGAGATAAATACAGGATACAGGATACAGAGACAAAATTAATTATAGAATGTATTCACAACTAAATTGAACATAGCATAGAGAATTTAGGTACGATTCATAGATGTAAATCCAATCCAACCGCTTGTCTATAACGTGAATACGGATTCAATTAATGCACTTCCTCTCTCGGAGTGATTTTGGCAAAAGCGACGCAAACTCTGACCTAGCTAGGCGACACTCGAAACACAACGTTCACCAAGTTTCCTTTAACTTAACGTTCTCTGTGTCATGGAAACATTATCAATAGACTGAGTTCGCAGCCGACTTGTGCAAACATTTGCCGTGATTCGATATTGTCTTTATTAGTTCAGTCTTAGCCTTGTTATTTGTTAGTTATGTTATTGTAAGAAAGTTTATGTTGAATTTGATTCCTTTGACGTGGTAAATATTATATTTGTGTATAAATAGGAGTTGGAAATGAATTACATCTCTATTTATAAACGGTAACAATGATAACACAGTTAGCTATGAAATATAATTTGCAGGTGCTACATTTATTGTTATTACTTTAATGCTTCTATATAAAAAGATCTTGTAATTTAGTTGGGAAAACAATAACTTACACTATTGGTTTATACCTTTGGGAATTATCCATTTCTATCAATACAATCCCGACGTAAATAAGAATAGAAATGCTTTATCAAAGTTTGCCTCTTTTGGGACTTAAAGCCGAGTCCTGACAGGACATATTGTTTTATTATTGCTTTACAAGGTCATTTTTATTATTTCGTAATTTTATGATATTATTTACGTTTTGTTTTTACAATTTTAACAAGAAATAGAAGTGAAATTGTGTACATATTGTTAAGTTTCAAGATGACCAGATATTGCACGCGATTGACCTAAGCTCGGGGATATTGAGGCACACAATAGAGCCCGGAGCAAGGAGCCAATCAGCCATAATATGCTTTCGAATATTACATTCTCTTCGATTTGTATACATCGCAGTCAGTCAAGCACACACCAACGGACAATGTAACTATGTAGGTGTAATTGCGAGGAAAATTACTAAGACAGCTGCCTTAGCAAGTTTTGAGGACATTGAGGGAGTTTAACTTCTTTCATCATTTTAAATCTACCCGTACAGTAACGATGTACGCTTATGTAGTACGTATATTTCTTTATACGTTCTTGCTCAGCAAAGCAGTCATGTGAAAATTGTAACGAAACTATTCAGAATATTCGAGGATAAAATGTTCTAAAGTTTAAACGTTGAAGATTTCAAAAACTTTCCAGACAAATAATGATAACAACCGAGGCGCAGCCCTAAAGGTAATCCTTGAGTGGGCAGCGAGCATACGTCGTTTGAGCAAGCTCCCAGTGTCATTATAAAATACGGGCCACAGCTTGGATTCGCTTTGAGAAATAGGGAGAGGTTGAGAACACCTGAGCTCCGTAGCCGCGGAGCTACGAACTGTATTCTGCGGCCGAGTCGTGGCTTTTTTTGGAAAAGTTTTGAAGTCACTTGAATAAATTTATTGCACACTCAAATATGAATAGGATTTTAACATCTTAACATTATAATTTAAAAACTTTTTCAATTTTGTATTTAAGTACATTTATACTCTTTTAACGCTCTCTACAGTGTATTAATTTTTAAATAGTAGACAGAAGTTAGTTTTTAATTTAATGTGGCTTAGAATAAATAGAGGCGTTTTGACATTTCTCAATAAACTTCTATCGACAAGAGTGGTAATTTATTGGAAAATGGCCGAGCTAAAATGCTGGAAGGTCTAAAAAAGTGTAAACTCTATAATTTCTTAACACTATAAGTACGGAACAACGTAGTTACGTTTAACGTTCTTATTAATTAAATGCTTTGAAATGTTTTTTTTTATCGCTTCCGTTGAGAAGGTATTAATTTATCGCCACCGGTATCGCAAACTATTTATTCAAAGAGCTTTAACAAGAGTGTCATCGAGCAAACGATGGACTCAGTGCCGTGCTTAGAATATCTACAAGAGCGCTGAGAAATTTTCAACTTGTAAGCAGTTTAGATCTTTCTGTCTAGGTGTTAAAGTGCAATTTTGTTGATTGTTTTAAATTGTTACGTGCCCCAAGCGTTGTTTAGAATCTTTCAAAGACAACAACAAAACGTGGTCAAACCGCGCTCACAATATTTGTTTTTGATTAAAGGCGCGTAAATTGAATGAACATTTTCCTGACGTTATGTATTTATGCCTGTTTGTTTTGGGTAATAATAAGTAATCGTACTAATAAAATAAACGCGAAGGTTTAGGTGGATGGATGTTTGTTAGAATTTGTAGCCTAAACAGTTGAACGGATTTCAATGATATTTGTCATAGATGTAGAGGATAGATAGTCTGGAAGAACACATAGCGACTTGCTTTTGTTTTTTTTTTAAATTCTACGTGGACGGAGTTGCGGGCGAACTAATAGGTTTATAAAACATTATAAAACATTATTATTGTATAGTAAGCCCTGGTGATAAAACACATAGGGTTGGCTACAAAAAAGGTCATGTAGTTGGTACAAAGTTTGGAATAGTAGTACTTTATTTCTTATTGTTATACTATGTTAATTGTTTGAGCCATCCAAATGGTGAATAGAGGTACCACCTGAAAATCCTAAAAGAAATATATGAAATGTATTTCTTTCATTTCTTAAATCTTTACCTATATAACACTTTTCCTGTCACAGCTTAATGTTGCTCAATAATTAATTTCCTGTAGACTATATAGGATACTAATTAGGCTTATTAGCGGCTTGATTAATTACTCCGCGGCGACGACGGCGACGGTGATTTTATTACGAAGTCGCAAAATTTTACTAGCGGTATTATAAAGTAAGGTAAGCTTTAAAATTGTTCAATACAGGTGGAACGTTTTTATGCAGCACACATCTTTGTAGAGGCACTTAAACAGCTTAATAGAACTTTTTTAAATTATTAAGTGAATTAAATCCTAACTGACTGTACTCAACTCCTATGACACTCAGAGGTAGAATTAGAATCATCATACCTCACACTCCATATGTTTAGTGGCTTAGACAAACACAATTGAATGTGATCTACTCCTCGTATATCTATACTGATATTGTAAAGAACATTTGTATTTTTGTATGTATTGAAATAACTCAAGTACTACTGGGCCGATTTTAATTTTTTTTACTGTTGAAATGGTAATTTATCTGTAAGAAAAATAGGCCATATTTTTAATTTACTCGTGAAATCGCTAGCAACAGCTAGTTTTAAAGAAACCGGTAACCATGCAAATGCAGTCTAATGTTTCTCAAAGAGTAAGTATAACATAGTAATCTTGGTAACAAGTAAATGTGAAAGTTTGGATGGATGAATGATTTTTGTTACTTATCTCTAAAACTGCATAACGGACCTCGATATGAGTTATATAAACCGCTCTGGCTCTTAATTATTTTTTTTAATTACACAACACATAATCACCTTATAATATACTATTTGCAATTACTAAATGAGCATATCAGGTACATTGTTCCTTGTATAGCTCGTAGCTTACAACTCCATTAAGGCGACGCTGGCTCAGGTGCCATATCCCGGGGAATTGATATTTATTCGAGCGCGCAACCGAAAGCCAGCCAATTTCATAATCACCTTGAAAACATTTAAATATTTATGATCTTCCCCGTATACGTTTGTAAATATTTTAGTTATCTCAAATTGAAAACATCATTTTTTATGTTGACTACCTTTTTCCTTAATGAATAGTTGAAAAATGTTTTATCGTATCAGATCAAAATATACTTAAATGGATGTGTCTATAAAAATAAATTCACTTAAAAATAAACGTGAACCTGAAGCGAACCACAAGAATATAGGATGTCACAAATTCAATGGAACACTTAAAATTCAATGAGTAATTTCTAGCAAATTGAATTTGAAAGCAGTGTTAACTAATCGAGAAATAAAGGATGTTCAAGTTAAAGGTAAAAGGAACCTTATATAGAATTGAATATGATATCTTTAGTCGTTGAGCTAGCCTACACCGTAGCTGACCCTCGCACGGACGGACCGACACGTGCTCGATTTTTTATGTCTTTTTGAATTGCAGTCGGGAAGGGGAATAAAGTAATATGTTTCGATTACCCGTGCTCCGGTTTCCTTTGAATTGAAAAATGCTTTCGAGTTCCCCTCTCTTTATACGCTCTTTGCATCACTTATTTTTTCTCCATTCATAAGTACCATGTTTGAATACTGTAAAGTTTTTATGCGTTCTGCACAAGTGTATTGTATTGATTTTGTAAGTTTTTTAATATCATCGATACCAATTATTTCCACTTCGGCGTTTACTGAAGCTGTTGTTGTGAAGAAGAATTCTTACGATGAAGTTAAAGAGCTTTTGTTTCCAATAATTTAATTAGGTATAGGATAATTATTTGAGTAAGCTTTGTAATGTAGAAAAATAAGTTTTCTCAAAGTATCAAATGTGACTTTTCTACTAAAACAAGTAAGATGTGATAATAATAAAGTCGTCTGTAATATACCCGTCCGAAAGTCCGGTCGAAAACGGTCCAGCCATTTTGGAGATTACCCGAAATAATCGCGGCTGGCGAACGGACAGACGGACAGACAAAAATTTTTGAAATGCGTTTTACGTTACAAAGCAACGCAAATACATTTTTCTGTCGAAACCTGGGATTTTTCTTTTGATATTACAGACACTTCAATTTTATTATATGTATAGAAATAGATTGAATAAGATATTTGAAAGTGAATATGACAAATTGAGTTATTCGCGTTTACGTTGTATCGATTTATGGAAAGAAGTTGTGTGCTCTTACAGTTGCTGACTTCGAGTAATTGTTGATTTTCTGCCCGTTAAGATCGACCGTTAATGTTTGGCGAATGTTGGCTCAAAGAGGCTCCGTTGAATTGGTCGACTATTGTTTGCTGTGGATTAATCAGTGTTTGTGTATTGTTCTGAGATGTTTGCCAAAATGGTTTAATTCGCAATTGTTGATTGATGGATTTTGCACAGAAAATGTAATAATTTAATACTTAAAGTGATTAACTAAGTCAAATATTAAAATTTTATTGTTTATTAGCTGTACCTAGAACATCGTCTACCTTGTAAAAATGTTGTAGTGCGAGTGTAACCTATATCACTGTTTAATCCATATTTCAATAGTTCTGGAGTTACGTAATAAAGATCTTTCGAGTCATAATAAAAAAAGTTTTTTTTAATATTATATCAAACTCATGAACGGGTAAATTTTTATACAGCTAGTAGTAGCTAGCTTGTGTACGTCACTGTAATTAGCGGACACAAATTAAGGGGCCGCAGGCAAACACTAAATACCTGGAAACCAGTCTAATGCTCCGCCAGACCGACATAATATATCTTTGTTACAGTACAAGCCAGTGCTTGTATACTGCGCTTGATTGCACAATCAACTGAACTTACGTAGCAATTCCATTGTGAACAATTGATATGCTATTCGCAATCTACTTTTAAAGGAATTCGGTTTGCTTGCGACTGATTTCAAAATGATGGGAACAGAATCGTAATTTTTAATAAAAAAATCGTTTTATTAAAAAAATTAAATACAAATCGTGTCATTTAAAAATTTTCCACTTTATTGATTTATTATTTGTTTTTAAATTTCAATTAGGATTGTGTCGATTGTTATGAGTAATTGAAAGTGTCTAAATCGCAAACAATAAACATATCTTATTTTTTTAAAAGGATTGTTGGATATACAAACATAAATGTGAGTTATAAAATAATCACAACCTTAGCGTGTGTGTGTTCAACGCTATATAAAATACAAGCTTAGAAGAAATAAATCAGTTCTTTATTTATTCAAAGACTGTTAAAAAAGAGGTTAAATAATTCAGTATTGCGTGCGAGCGGCGACTTGCAAAAAGGCTTTTCGCTACAAAAATATGGAGAAGGTTTTTATCTACCTGTGTTAACATAAGTTTAGTCATAAGGTTTGTATAAGAATTTAAACAAAATGAAAGGTTCATTTTAAGGTAAACCCTCTCTCATCTCATCTCATCTCATCTCTTTAATTAAATCTATAGCATTACTTAAATTTTAAAAAGATGCTAAATAATGCTCGTTAATAGTGTTTATACTTTCATACCGAAGGCCAGAAGCCTACACTAAGTTAGGGGTAACTATGGCTACGTTTTGCATATCAAGATAGAATAAAGTTAATAATCAAGCCATTTAGGCTACATGTATCCACAAAGACTTTTATGTATTTTGCTTTTTTAAATATATTTTTAACGCATCTGCAATTTCGGATGATTTAGGTGGCCGCTTGCTCGTTTGCCACCTCATAGTATAAATAAAGAGTACAGTTGCGTCCTGTAAGCTGGGAATTAGGTACAAGTTGTGCAAATTTATAAGACAAACTGTCGAAGAATTCCGATTCGCCTAAAATGTAGATCAAAATTTTAAAATGAGTTAAAACTTTCTTAATATGAAACAGTGGGGAGGAATTTTCTTTGGCTGCCGAAACTTTTTCCGGCGTGTAGTTTAAATTATGCAACAAGTTATTATTTTAATTTAAGATGCAAACTAACTTGGTTAGAACGGATTTTGTTCTCATTCTTAAGTTGCGTATTCATTACATTATTTTGTGGAAATAATTGAGATGTACAAGTTTTAATTTTAAGTTTAATATTGTTTTTAAGATTTGTAAATATTATACGTTATTTGTTGGATTTGAATTGCGTTTTAAATTTTAACTTACGCACTTGTTCATCCTTTGATCGTACGTTGAGATAATAATATTTCTACTATTTAATTCTATTCTTTGTTGTGACATCTTTACTGTAAGTAAATATCAAGACAAATAGTAAAAGTAGCAAAACACTCTATTGTAATGTATAAGATAAATAAAAACTGAAAACAATGTAATAGTGGTAATAATAAAGTCGTTGTTAAACGCTTTAAGAGTTTGAAAGGATCTAAATGAGCGGATAAAATAATTGCGGCCGTGAGAAACTTTCCCATCTGCGGATAATAAGAAGCTTGGTTTATTTGCGAAATATTTGAACCTTAAATAATTTAACCGTTAATTCGTTGATCGTCGAATCTTACTTCTTACTAATCTTACTAATCTTACTAATCTTACTAATATTATAAATATGGATGGATGTTTGTTAGAGTTTGCAGTCTAAACGGCTGACAGGATCTCGGTAAAATTTGGCATAGACGTAGAGAATACTCTGGAAGTAAATACATAGGCTACTCACTATAGTTTTTTTTTTAATATCACGCGGACGGAGTCGCGCTCAAAAGCTAGTTTATTTATAAAACGCTTTCTAACATTGTTTCACGTTTCACAATGGATACGTTTTTTACGAATCATTTGCGTTGTTAATTAACCGTGCTACGCGGTCTAATGATAAAGAGAAGTAACAACACACCAGAAATATATGCAACCTTTTTTCTAAAACATTTAATCTTAATATATGTTAAACACATTTAAATAAAGTTATGGTACTATTTTTTACCTAAAGAAATGAAATGTTTGATTGTATGGACTCAATAGTTCCAGTTAGCGTTCACACTGTGCCAGTTGATTGACGGTTGAGTTTTTAAACGCTACTGACCGACTGTACTGGGCAAGTATGAACCGCGCAGAACTGTACTGTTTGGAGCAAATTTGTATTAAAATAGCTTCCTTTTTTTAATTAGGTATTTGCTGTGTCTTGTTTTTTAATCTTAAAAGCCTTATATATTAAGAAAGTTGTTAATTTTTATCAAACAGTTATCTCTATCCAGGGTTTTAACGCATTTTGATTGCGTAGAATATCTTACACGTTTGTAAGAACTAACGAAAATCATTGTATAAACACATAAACCACAAACATAGAAGTAAAACCGTTTAACTGAAGTGTAGGTAAATTTAACCTCGAACACGCGTTGAATCGTTCAACATCTATCCTTTGAATTGCTTGTTTGAGTGTTGGGCTTGTTTCGAGCTGTGATCGTAGCACGGTTGACATTCGATGGACATTACACGTCACTCGGAACGACCGTCGCAATTTTGATCACTAATGCGGTCAACGGACCTGTATAGAGGCGCGTTTGAACGTAATCATTAGTGCGATGTGTGCGGTCGGGACACTGGCGAAATCTGTTAACAATTCCACCCGCGTAGTAATTGTCATGAAAATCATCCATAGAGGAATAACGTTGTACGGCGATAATGGAAAGCAATTTGCCTTTCAATGCTTTTACTGGACGTAATATTAATTAAAACATCAATTTAGTTTTAATAGTAATATTTTAATATAGATTGAGTTTACTTTAGAGCCATATATCTATAACACGATTGTTAACCGCATAGTTTTATTATGTTCTATTTTTTTATAACTATCTAAAAGTTTGTGTTACGTATTCTTATTATTAATTTCGACTTGTGAAAGTATTGTTTGTTATACTTAGTCGGTAACAATAGAAATGTTTACGGCGTCTGCAACGTATGCAACATTTCGCTGGGAAAGTCACGAAACTAGCTTCGTTAGACTTTAAGGCGGCGAACGCGGGCATATTTAAACTAGATATGTAAAGTTTCCACGGCGTAATGAGAAACTTCCAGCTGCCACGGGAAGAAATGTCTGATAAAATATTTCTTTCTGACAACTTGAGCGTATTAACTCATTAGTTAACACTACTTTAAGTTGTAAAGTAGCTCCTATTAACTTTACTAACTTAATTGCTTATGAATATAGTGTATTGTGTAAGTGTAAGGTATTCGTATATTTAGGCTGTAACGTAGGTAGAATGATAAAGACGGGTGAAAGATGAATTTAATTAATCAAACGTAAATTGTGACAATTCGAAGATACCTAGATTAATAATAGAGGATGGCCGAGGCTTATGGACTTAAGTTTATACTTTACTAGCTTTCGCCTACGACTCCGCCCGCATGGAGTTAAAGAAACAAAACTGAGTGTCCTAAGTATTCTCCAGACTATCCTTTTTGTCTATGCCAAATTTCATGGAGATCTGTTCAATCGTTTGGGCTACAAGCTTTCACAAACATCTATTCATCTATCCAACTAAGGTTTCTCGTTTATGATATTAGTAAGACTAAGATTTATTTCTTCAAGTTTAAGGATAATTACTTATATTAATAGTTGTTAATTAATGTAGATGTCTGAAATACTCGTACAAAGAACATATAAATTATTTAATTCGAGAAGTTTCTTGGACTACAGGGTTTAGAAAAGGGTTGTCCATTGCTGTAGGGCACGTACTAAATTTGAACTTTACAAGTTAATGGTTCATAGTGGAAATGAATTAGGTTTTACGGTTGAGGGTGGAAATTTAATTAGTATTCTCTTCTAAATAGACATGCATTTAGTAGCAAATTAAAATAAACCTATTTTCTCTTTAAATTTTTCGATTGCCATCTTTTGATGAAGAATATCTAAGACCATCTGAGAGCGTCGGTGGCTCAGTGGTTTAAACACTTGACTTGTAAACTACAAGTCTTGTGTTCGAATCCCGTCATGTACCAATGTAATTTTAGATTTTTCGAATTTTCATATGTACACAATTTACCCGACGTTCTTACGGTGAAGGAAAGCATCGTGATGCAACCTGCACATATCGGTGAAGATATGTGTGAAGTCAACCAACTCGCACTGGGCCAGTGTGGTTGTCTATGGCCTAGTCACCCCTTAATTAGGGGAGGCTCCGAGCCCCTCGGTGGGGACGTATAGTGAGCTGGTTATGATGATCTAAGACCATCATTTGCACCATATTATGAAAACCTTTAAGCCACATCAAAGGTTTGCTGTGGTTATTTGAAGAGCTCCCCTGACTGGAGTGAATCAATATCTTAAGATCTCAACCTCAGACAAGATCTACACTAGCGCTATTGTAGTTGCGGAAAACGAAACCCTTACAACCAACTAACCTGTAACTGAATGGAAGATGTACAAAAGAGTAAGTTAAGAACAAGCTTAACAGTATCCTTGACTTGCAACCCTAGGGTTGCCTATAGACGGTCTGAGTGTTAGTTTTTGTTTTTTATTACAATACCTCAGACCTCTCCTACTTCATCCTATTCCCGTATGGTCAGCGTTTTCGTCCTCCAGCTAACTCTATCATTCGTCATCTCAGTCATCACTCCCTTTTTTGATCATGTCACCTTTTACACAATACATTCATCTCACTGTAGATCTACCTTTACCGGTGTACTCCACACTCTGATAACCTTTTTGTTAATAAAATGTTACAGTATCTCTAAAAACCTAATTTAATCAAGCAAAAGAGTATGAGTTATTCGTCTCATTAAGTATTAACGATCAATTGGCATGTTTTGAAGTGGAGGGGCGTTTGGCTCGGCGGTCCCTCGCGGGAAATCAACCGTCGACGTTCGACGCCTCTAGAGTGCATTAGTACAATACTTTACGAGCGAATGCCACTTTTACTGTCTATACTGACGCTTCGTGTTCCATCTGTCTATTCATCTATCCTTATTGATGAAAATATTGCGATTATAGAAAAATTGCGCACTAGTGAACATACATAAAAAAAAAACTATTTGATTTTTATATTGTAAAATATTTTAAATCAGCTAATAAGAGATTACCATTTTGATAAGGCCTTCCCATAGTGTAGATTATAATCTATGCTTAATAATTAAATTACTCTTACTACGTTAGTTTTTTTATTATTTTTGGGAATAAGAATTTGAAGTTATGTAATCAGAAACATAGACAAGTTAACACGTATGTACGCGGTATGTAGGTTTATGAGGAACGTAGTCAATAAATGCATCTATAATGAGGTTAGTGCAATGGGATCTGAGCAGATTAGATTCGGAATTGGAAATTGATCAGATGAACGGATAATTAATTTTAGGCGGTATACCAATCGTCAACCGTAAACCGAGTACTGTTCCTAGTTACAATCAACACTTATAGATGTAACTACCTATGTTATTACAAAACAAATAATTAGAGTTTAAATACTTTAATTTTAATATTACATATAGCGTTAGATAAAGTAAATATTTAAATATTGAATTATTTGTATATTACACGCTGTATTTATGATGATTAAAAAACCATAAATACTCGTATCATAAAGAATTTCCTAATCCAGTTTATTAGGTATTAAAGTTTATTTCTGGTGTAGAAAGTGAGAAATTTATGTGACGATGGAACCTTGTTCCAGTCCAAACTCCTAACCATAAACAAACTCTATTATTATTATCCTAAAACTGGTAAATACATTAGCTACTCTTACTTAAGAATAGTGATAATTTTTTCTAACATTATGATTGAAAAAGTGGAACCCGGATGACCGCCATATACGGAATTTAAAATTGCTTAATGGATAGAAATAGGGCGTACACACTTAGTTTATACGGTATTGTATTGAGGTACTTACGTGGTGTATAATATCGGTAGCAGCATAGAAACTTTCGTGGGGGTCCGGTCGTCGCATCATGTAGGGTCGTGGAAACTCGTTCTCCTCGTAGATTTCTGATGAACAAATACATACATTATTATCTTTAGAAATCATGCTAATATTATAAATGCGAAAGTTTAGATCGATGGATGTTTGTTAGAGTTTGTAGCCTAAACGGCTGTACGGATCTCGATGAAATCTGGTATAGATATAGAGTATAGTCTGGTAGAACACATAGGCTACTTATGTTTTTATTTCACGCGCACGGAGTCGCGGGCATAAGCTAGTTATTTATAATATTAAAATATTTGTTCGTAATCGTATCGTAAAATGGTGTCTTGAATATATTGAAAGAAGCATAACTTTAAAAAGTTTTCCTAACTATTTTCTAAAATACTACTAGACGGGCCATTATCCTGCGCCGAGGGCGCATCATCTTTTCAATATGGCGCCTGAACAATGGCCGCCTTCCCGACCGGACTTCCGGCCGCCGTAACGAGCACACCCTATCTTACAGTTTTCTTTACAATGTTATCTAATGTCCGTATTCAATAATTTAAGGTGCGTTTGTTGAATTAGCGCTGAATTCTTAAACACGGTACCTTTTGAAGTGGTTTTCTTTTCAAAATAACATTGCTCTCTTAAGCATTTTACTATGCTTAAAACTGAATATGAATTTTTACCATACAATGAAAAAAGAAAAATTATCAAGACCTGTTTGTGAAAAATATATTCTTCGATGGTTCAATACTGACACCGCATTGCAGGTGTTGAAGTTATTCCGCCAAATTAAAGCTAAACATTTTAACCCATATTCTGAGTAACATCAAATTTACTGTTAAAATATCTGCCGCTCGGCTCCATTCATTGAACAAAAGATTTGGAATAAGAAATCTTAAAAGATTTCTTGATTCATCTCCGTTCTTTAGGATACTTTAATTTAGCGCTTTCCTTTCAAAATTCTGAGTATTGTTTCGTTTTCATCAGTAGACAGTAATAGTTTGAAAGATGGTATGAAAGTAAAGAAGGTATACAGTATATTTTTGTAGACAAACATTTTAAAAATCAATATTCTAGATGTGGTAATTAATTTATTAAAAAAGGAAATTTTTCACTGTATTTCAGTTAAATTTGCCTTCCTGTTGACGTTTTAATAATTAGTCATGAAATAATGCATTAAGAAGACAACGTCAGGGTAATTTCTCTCCGAGGTAGCAGCTGCACAGACCATGGAAAATAAACTGAGTACGTCATAAAATAAGTTCGTTGCCTACAAAATGGGCCGATTAGCGCACTCACGTCATTAATTAAGTTGACTAAGCCTCGGTACAGCCACTCCGACCCCACCTGATATTAATAAAATAAAATGGACCCGCCCGTTCTGTTTACGGAGGTAATGCTCCAAATATTAAAAGATGAAACGCGCGGAACAATTAGCCTGTTCAAAATTAAAATTCATCTTCGTAAATTAATCACGCGCCTATGTGCTGTGTTTTGTTATAATTATTTTTTTAATTAATATAAAAGGCTCTTTGAAAGTTGTTCAAAGAACATTTTTTGATAACAAAAAAAGAATTATCTTAACCTGAAAAAGCTTTAGAAAATTCCAAATGTGTAATGTTAATTATTTGCAATATAACCAGGTAGGGTACCTGGTTATATTGCAAATAATAAAGTTTATTAATTCTATTTTATAGACACTTTCATTCTATTATCATTAACATACCATCAAAAATGTGAGGTTAAAATAATTTTAAAACTATATTAAAATGATTACAAGTCTAGAATAGCAGGCCATGGAATACTTGAAAATATTTTCAAAGTTTCGATTTGCTTTCGCGACCTTAGTAAGTGCTTACGCGGCAACAAATTCCTAGTGTAAAGTAACAAACTGGGGCCAAGTGCGGGGCACTAGAAAACCTAACGAGTGCAGCCGAGGGGCGGTGAAGTGTTTAGCGGGCTAAGTAGCGTCGCTCCTAACCGCTCGAAAAGATCGCAAAGACGTCTCGGTCCGGGATTAAAGTGGGATTTTCAATTTGTAAATAACCTAACGTTGATTAGTTCAGGAAATTGCTTAAACTTACCTTACTTTAAAGTCTATTTTTAAAGTTTCATCCCGTTTACTTTAATTTAAACTAAAATCCATTAACAGATTAAGAAATTACTTCATCTAATGAAAAGATTTTTTAAATAAAAAATCCATCAATAATAAAAAATAACTACTCAATGTGAAAATGTGTGCAAAATATCGTGTAACAGGAGCACTAATCAAAAGCTACAGCATACTAGATTACAATGAAAACAACTGCGGGCAGATTGTGCACTCACTGTACTGAACGAACACAAAACCGGGTACTTCCCGGGGCTTGTTTGCTGAGCAAAAAAATAGCCTCCAGTATGTTCATTTGTGAAGACATTGTTTACAATGCGAGGGGAGGTCATTTAGTTACACCCAAAGGCTATTTGAGAATTTTAAAATTTTTGGAGGTTATTTTTACAGTCCGAAAAAAACTTAATTAAACATCAAAAGGAAAAATACAAAGGACTGATACAGTAGGCTTCCTCGTATTAGACAATTAATTATAAGTAAGTGCTCCACAAAGACTTGATAAAACTCATAGAGAGTTAATGTTTTTGTAAGGTTTACATCTTGCGATATACCTTTTGTTACTTATATATTTCTATTAACCTATGACATATCTAAACCATTATTAAAAAGAGGAAAGATTTGTATTTTTGTATGTATTGCAATAAATCTAAAACTACTGGGCCGATTTCAAAAGTTCTTTTACCAATAGAAAGCTACGTTGGCAGTCAGTAACATAGGTTATGTTTTTTTTATTTTTTTAATTTCAAGCGGGCGAAATCTCGAGCAAATAGTGTTATACAGGAAGTGATAGAAAAATATAATATTTGAAATAGGGATCGTGAAATTCATTTCTATTTGGTAAAAAGAATCAAAGAAAAACGTTTCTTTTGCCATCTTTAATGGAAGAAATAAATGTATGTTCTGAATATAGTACATCGTTTACAATTAACACTACTTGGAACTAGAATTGTATCGTTAAGTTAATAATACGAGTAATAGAAATCTGTTATAACATATGCTGTTTTATAATAAAACGGTTAATTATTTCTACTATTAACTGCTTTTATTTAGTCGATTTAAAGTTTAAAATTTTCCGTTTCATCGATTATTCCATAAATGCGAATGCGGGTAGCGTATGGCTCTATTGATACAACCTTTGTGTGCTTTCCTACCCATTGTGTGGGCATGGTTGGAGGAAATTTTTTACTTCATTCTTGATTGTCCAGATTAATCGCGGTTGTGTGCAATATAAAGCTTGATTGTTTGAATTGAACTATACTTTAATTTCGTACCATTTTGTTGTACTCATTAATGAAATCTAAGAAGCGCAACTGTTAATCTGTACTTGATTACGATGTTTAGAGTTGGTAGATACATATGCAATTTTTTGTTGTTCTAGTATTGTTTGGCTAAACTATCCTTTCTTCTGTATTGGACGAAATTATACAGAGTGTGCTATATTAGTTTAATACGGAAATTCAATGTGATATTAGATTTCTATATCTTATTTAACATTATAAATGTGAAATTTTGGATGGATGGATGTTTGTTTGTTAGATTTTGTATCCTAAACAGCTGAATGAAATTCGATGAAATTTGGCGAAGATGTGAAGGATAGTCTGAAGGAACACATAGGCTACTTTTTTTAAAATTCCACGCGGACATAGTTGCGGGTTAAACCTAGTAAATTGTAAAACTTTTTTTAACTTACCGTTATACTCGTTCTGATCGGGAACGTAGCGTTTATCACGGTGTCCTAGTGTTTCTTTCCATATGTTGTACGGCTCGCGGTAGTCCTCGTCAACTATAGCCGGTCTGTGAACAAATATTATTATCAGAATAAGAAAAGTCATAGTTACAATTATGCGCAAGCGATTATGATCATCTTATAACAATGTAAATAGTTATAAGTGCGTGTTAACACGTTCACTGCAGCAAGTAAAATTATAATTGATTTAGTGCGGCGGTGGGCCAAAATGCACCCCCAACGATATTTCCGCCAGTGCGTGGCAGGTCTTTCTAGACCCACCATGTACCATGTTTTATGTAATGTATACACCTAAAATAATCGTTTTGCACATAGTTTAGACATAGTTTTCTTAGTCAGTACCAGCTTAATACCGCGTCAGGTCGATATCGGCCTGTTACGCAGTGAACGTGTCAAATCTCCTTGCCTTTTATATATCAGTTTATGACACCATGTTGGATTTCGAGGCATTTAACAAATAATTAAAATAGATATGTATTTGCAAGTGCCTATATTATTGCATACATGTTAAGATGGTTAAGTGAAGACTTTATTAAGGGGTCATTTTTATTGACCATTAATTTTCATGATTAATTGAACATTAGGAGTTAATAACAAATTAATTAGTTGGATGGAGATTTAACGGAATTCTGAACAACGTGGTAGAGATAAAAGTAGTTTGCGCGACATATTTTGTACACATAATTTATTTTTATAAAGGCCAAAGAACACACAATTAATATTATTAAAATTACTGAACATTAAAATAGATTCTTTAAAGGTAATGTTAACGTAGAATTGATCGATGTGTGTAGTTTGGAATTTATTTATTGTTACATACAATGATTACTCTGAGTTATAAAAAATTACACATTTATATATACGATGCATATTTGCTTAGAAGACACTTGCACAAATTATTAAATAGGTAAATATGGAGGTTAAAATTGAAAAAGTTCCAAATTAATCATTTTAAATGTCTGTATTTTATTATTCATTAAATGTACCTGGAATGAATCGCAATATAAAAATCAAAATTTTAATTGTCTTGTAGAATATGTTAGTATCTTTAATGCATTTGTTATGAACAAGGCTACGGATGAAAGTATAAACATTGGTTAGGATGCGATAGATCGACAGCTTCTAGATGAGACATTGTTGGTAGCTTTCCAACGTATTTACCGCGCAAAATGTTTTATTATGGAACTTTATAGAGCTGTTAATGTTACGCTATTGTAGATATTTATGAAGTTGTTGTTACAAATGTAAATAAAAAAATTGAACCTGAAAAAATTAAAAAACCGCTCAGTACAAGTGATGCAACTGCTCTGGTGCGATTCATATGTTATTTTAATGTTATGTATGTTTACTTACATTACCTCTTTGATATTTACAATATCTTTACAAAATATAAAATGTAAATCAAACATTATTTACCGTAACATGTGTATCGGAGGGCAGTTAGCTAGCGCCAGCGCAAGTCGCGGTGTTCGTCTATTATTTCTGGCAGAATTCCCATTTCTTAGCGACGGACAAAAAGGTTTTTTCATCAAGTTAGAAATCCTTCTTCTAACGCGTTTCGTGAGAAGGACCGCAGTTGTAGCAATGAATGCACCGCCACCAACAAGAGCGCCGCAAGCGATACCAACAGACGTTCGAGAAGTGTTGTTTCTTTTCTTTCTTGAAGCTGGTGGAATGTCTGTGCGATAGTATTCGTCTAGGTACTCAGTAGAAGAATTGAGGATAGTCGGTGCTGTGGACAAAAACATTTTTTTTAATTTAATAATAGTTACTAGTTATTTAATGTACTCTAAGAGAGAGCGCACACCTTTGAATGAACTATTGCAAAACTAATGCGCGATTGTCAATTGTCAATTGCCAATTCAACTGTTTAGTAGCACAGCTAAAAATGAAGTAGTTTGCGCACCTCCATATAAGCTCATAGGAATCGAAGCACGACTAAACAATTGGGGGATAGGTTAGTCAGAGGTGTGCGCGCACTAAATACTACATGATTTATCTTTAACACTGTCAAAGTGTTTTTGTAATCCCAACAAAACAATGTTGACTACAATTCTATTTGAAGGAGATATCTGGATGAACGTGTTAAAGAGATTACTGGCTGCGTAACTAAGGAGTAAGCGCTCGTGCGCGGTAAAGGAGTGTAAACCTTACATAAGAGTAAGACAATGGACATGAAATGAATAGGTGTCGAGCGCAAGGCTAATTGTCCCTAAACAATGGAACACGAGACCCGTTCAAAGTCAGACTGTTTTGTGTCTCCATCACTCAGTGCAAACCGTAAGCAATTTGATTTGTACCCATCTACTAACTTCCGTTGTTCACGTAACACAATTAGTTTACTTAAAATATACCTTGCAGGCTTTAAATTTTTAATTCGCGTTGTTCTTGTCCGTCCTATTACAGTTTGTTTACTTAATTAAATCTCGATTTATGTAAAGTGGTGACAAGAAAATGTTACGAATAGATTATTTTCCAAGTATACGTATAGACGTGTGGTAAATCTTTGTTATTATTGCATGTAATTTTTTTATAACGTAATAATATTTGGAGTTGGTTAATAAATTATGAAGTCAAATGTAATCCTAGACTAAAGAATGTCGGTCGAGTTTAAAGTAGTTATATTTTAAGCCGTGCATAAACTAAAGCTGGCGAAAGTCATATGTTACTGTGTCAAACTGTTAAAACTAGGTCTAAACCTAAACCGAGGTGTGAGCGTATGGCGGAGTGCCAGTATAATACTGAGTGGGTGCCAAGAGTCAGTTAATTCCGTGCTAATTTCTAATTGCGTTTAGGCAGACTCTTGCCTTGGGTCAACAGTGACTCGTCGATAGAATAAAATGTTTTGTTAGGTTTTAAAAGACGAATGGATCGGTTCATGAAATGCGTTTCTGAACTATGTAACTTGAGTGTTCCTGCGGTGAAACTTAGATCAACCTAACACTAATGAATCACTAAGTTACGACAAAATAAATGGAAACTTCAGCAACCCAGAATAAATGGTTAACTATACTCCATATTTTTCTGATGTTAAAAATCTAAGAAATCGTTTTTTGTAATTTGTTATGTCTTGTAAATTTCAATTGACTACAATTTTTATAATTGATTATTTTTTTATAACAACTTTTAAGTTCTTGACGAGGAAAATATTAAGAAAGGTAGGTTAATAACATTCATAATTCCTTTGGTAAATGAACCGGCGAAGAACTAAATCCTAGACGAGCGGCTAAGCCTCGAGGATTGGTGGGTCATCGTTGAGACAAGTTAAGTACAACTTAAGCAAGCTTAATAAACTTTGGATCAAAGATTACCTGACCTATATCTTTGTTGTTTGTTTTTGTAAATTATTAATTAGACTATTCTATTAAATAAAATTTCATAGTTTTTATAACATTGAAATATTTTTATGTATTCATTTATTCATATTAGGCTTTTCAACATAATTACATGATTTTATATTGATTTATTTCTTGTCTCAGTAATCTAGACAGATCTTCCTATTATTTGGTCTAAGTACTACGTAAGTACTAAATTTTCATTTTAAAGTCACAAACCAAGTCGAGAGAGAAAATTGATTATAAGTTTTTCGCATTTCCTACTCTGACATACGCGAGTAACATTTCTTGTTATTGAATTTCGATTTATGTTTAGTCACCTGAGAACGAAAAGTGTTCGGAAGTTTATATTGTCAAGTTTCCCTGATTGTATGATGAAAACTACTAGAGTTCGATAATTTTAAGATGTAAATACACTAAAGCATTTTAATGAATTTAATTAATTTTTAAAAGTATCATCTTACGTACTTTTTGTGTTTATAAACTAACTGTTGCCCGCGTCTTAATCTGCGCGGAATTAAAAAAAATAGTTTTATTAGTAGTTCTTTAGATACGTAGTAAGAATATATTCATCCAAACTTTCTTATTTTTGACCGACTTCCCAAAAGAAGGAGGTACTCATTTCGTCTGTATGTTTTTTTTTTTATTTCACACAGTTAGTAAGATTTTTTCTATAAACAAAAATCTTTAAAAAAAACAATAAACGTAGTTATTCCAAGAGTTTATTAAACGAATAATGTATAACGCAATACTCGCAGTGAGCAAGGAATGCGGTTTACACGACTGCGGCACAGCTTATGAGGGTTAATGAAGTAAATTCTATACCCAAGCGTACGGTTGCTTATGCGATTTGATATGTACAGTACAAATAATATTCTACGCTTTAGAATGTAAACGTATCATTTCTATTCCTATTGTTTTCGTTCATCTATACTATTATAATAAAGCGTAAACACACACTTCTTTCTTGCCTAAGATGTCAGCAATTACAGCATAGTTTTGAATAATTATTTTTGTAAAACAAGCCGTACACTTACGTCACGCTTTAGGCTATATGCTTTCACGCTATTAAACTTAGGGGGTAAATATCTTGACTTATGACTACTTGAATATTTGACGAAAAACGATCGTTTATCTAGCGCTTGAGACATGAAAATCCTCCTATTATCCAATGTTTCAAAGGAACTCGATAAAAAACTCGAATTATTAAGTTTCGAACAACTTTGAAAGTTAAAAGGATTATAAAATACTCGTGAAACGGCTACGTCGATAAGGCTAACGAAGTGCCAGCCAAGCGGGATGTTCAGAATTTGATTCCGGGCCAAGTGAAGCCAACTTCCTCCACGTGTTTAACAAGACTCGAGTTCCGTGGCTTATGTTTTTAGCTTAAGTTCGTTTCATACTTTTTAATAAGGTAAGTGAACGTTCCAAATTGATAATAACGATGGAAACTTTTCCCTTTTTATGCGGGGGAACAAAAAGCGACTTTTCTATAAGCGCTTGTATTTATACGAGGATTTCCTCGTTCCTCGAACAATGGCTCTGTTAAACTAAACAATACTGGTGTGTGTCACTTTGTGTGGAAAAATTATAACAGGAACAAAAAAAAATCAAACCTCCGACAGTGAAAAAGGAAACGTTTAGCTTTGGGCGTCTTTTACTTAGTCTGGGCGATTACACTGAGACGCGTAGGGTACCTACCTAGGTTTGTTAGTGTGGACTTGCGGGAAATGAAAATTTTTCCCAACATTAAAAAAAAATGAAAACGATTGGACAGAACGAGAATTGTCTCGTTGACTTAAAAATGTTCAGAAGTTTATTATTTGAAAGATCAACAAAAAAAAAATCTGTGTTAACGAAATTTCTTCAAATGTATTTAAGTAAGTTCTCTTCCGATATTTATGGTGAGTTACTTACTATTTTTTTTGTGTCAATTTTTAATTTTTTCAACAATAAGCAATCATTTTGATTCTTAACTTATAGGAGCATTTTCATGAACAGGGGAATATTTAAAAAATGTGAAATTAAAAAAAAAATAACACGTAGCGAACATGGAACCAATCTTCCGCTATGAGAGCACTAATTAACACTACAACTATAGGAGCAAACGTATAATAAAAAAAAAAAACGGAATTGTTTAAACTATGCTTTTGTAACTATTTACGAGAAAAATCAAATAAATGTAAATCGTTCTGTCCTCCAAGAGGAACATAAGTCAGATAAATGCAAAGCAATAGAATCGAATTCGTTCGAAGTTTATAAACGATTGCTATTAAAAGTGTGCAGGCAATTTTAGAATGGGACATTTTTTTGCACAGCGTGCACCATAAATGTGTCCAGGTATGTAGATCACTTGTATCATTAATTTTGCAGGGACCGAGGCCCGCGCAATTGGATAAATTACAAAAACACATCGCACAATAATTCACGTTCCATCGTTCGCGTAACATACAAAACGATAGATTTTATTTGTTTTTGTTCAACGTTCGCTATGTTTTTCTGTATCGCTATCGACACTTTTGAAGTTAAGGTTTCAAAAATGTAACATTCAACTGTTTTTATTAGCTGGTTTCGGTGTTTTATTGTTAGTTTGTTTAAAATAGTTAATTATTTAATTTAAACGACCTAACGACAATATTTTTTAAAGCTATTTATAATAAAAAAAATCGGCCAAGAATTTGTAAGCTATTTCTATAAAAACAAAAATACAAATCTTTACTCTTAATAATATTAATATAGATTTAAATTCGATTAAGATAATCATTTAGTTATAAGGACATTAGGAAATTAATATTTTGTTATTATAGCTGCAAGTAAAGTTATTTAGAAATCTTAGATGAATAAATTTATTTAATACTACATGTGCCCATACGGCTTCATCCGCATGATATTATAAAAAAATATTTGATTGTTTCCATTTATCAAATTCTCGATTGCAAATGTCAAAATAACAATTGCCTTACTATGGCAATCTTACTTCTTTGATGTTGGCAGTAGCTTATGGTCTCTTTCCCATGTTAGGGTTTTTATCCAATTTATTAACCTCCTAAGTTTAATAGCGTGAAGACATACAGTCTAAAGCGTGAAGTTAGTGTAGGGGTTTTTATTATAAAAAGGATTATTCAAAAATATGCTGTAATTGCTGACATCTTAAGCCACAAAGAAGTGTGTGTTTACGCTTTATTATATTAGTTTAGATGATTTTATTCTAGGGTAATGCTGGTTTTATATTAGAGTTACGTTCCATATTGTAGACTAAATATCGTAGTATTTGGGATTAGTTTTACTGTGGTATAGCGAGGTCACTCGGTGCAAGCTAAGCTGTATTATATTAGGCAGTACCAGCTGTGCCGTGTAAAAGCCCCACATATTGCACGGTTTCGTTGTAACGTTTTAATTTATTGCATTGTACACGTTTTTGTAGTTATAGTACAAGTTAAGTTAAGATCTAATAATAACAGTATTACAAAAGTTAAAACAACATTTAATAGGCGTTTATTTTGAAGTTACAATTCTTAAAAAGTAGAAATTTTGTTTTTCGACTGTAAACAGATTACATTCTAAAATTTAGAATTCACTTCTTGTAATAGTTAGTCGTTTAATTAAAATTTATCAGCATAATAAATTTCTAAATAAGATAACATAATCTCTTCATAAGACACTAACAGCTCCGAGAAACCATGTCTATATTCTAGTTTGTAGTATGCATCTGTGTAAGATGTCTGCGCCATGTGGCCGTCGCGTCGTATAGAGAGGGTGGTTTCATCTTCAAAGCGTTCCCGATATTAATTAGTCAGGATACATCTATCAGATCATAACGTTGGCGCGCCCCGACTCCAACGTCCCGACACGCAACCAAACAATAAGGAAAGGGGATTTATCAAGATCAAAGATTTGCTTTAGTAACGATTTCCTCATTTACCGCCAATCAATTTATCACTTATTAAAGGGCGATTTTTGCGTAAGGAGTGCCGGATTAATTAGAGAAAGATAAAATTTGTGAAATAGCTCGAAGGCTCTGTTCATTGTAGATAAGGTTCGATGAGGCGTAATGGATCTATTAATTTACCCCCAGGCCTCTGGTAATCCAATATTTCTGTTTTTTTTTTAACGAGAAAAAGTATCCAATCGTATTTATAAACATTCTTTATAAACTTTTTTAAAGTCCTACAATTTGTTACGAAGAATAATTTGCACGTGTAAAACATTTTGATTAGATAAACCGTTTCGGACTTCCTTCTACGGTTTCGGGATGTTTATTTCGGGAATTGAGTGCTGATTGGACCAGCGCGGAACGAGTTGGGAACGAATCTCAAATAAATTACCTTCAGTTAGATTGATTTATTATGAACGAAGCGAAATTAAATTTGCTTAATATTTTGCTTAAGAAGATTGTTCTTTACTTCCGTAATAGTTTAATTATTGGTACATAGTTGTTTGTCTTATTTTTTTTTTACGTGAAAATTATCGTAAATTCATGCTAAATTATTTAACTTTTATATTTTGTGACAGTTAACAGATAGTTGATATAAAAGTAGTCAAAGTTATGAAGTTTGTTTTGAGGAAATTGACAAGGCAGGGCGGTCTTCATATATTATTAACTAACTTCGAACAGTTTATTAAGATTGACAGCATCTCCGATACAGTTACAAAGTTCGATATTGAATAGTGGTCAATAGCATTAGATTAGAACTAAGAATAACTTACCCGACTTGAACGTGACTTCGCTGATTAGTATCCATTCATGTTGGAACTTGAACTTTAGCATGATATGCCTCGCGGTGCGGTTTTCCAAGTCGATATGGATAATACGCGCGTGTTCTGACACTCTGTCTTGCTTCGGTTCGTATGATATAAAATCCTCCTGCCAACGTTCGCCTTCAAGAGAGAAGTATACTTCTGCTTCTTTGAAGAGCTGCAAAAGAAACATAACATTGAAAATACGAACCAGTGTAGCCTAAGATTACAATAAACAGTTATTTTTTTTAAATAATCACGAGCTATCTGTAGCCTGTTATCTGTAAATCGAATGTTTTTCTATTAAATAAAGACCGTTTTTTAATCTTTAATTTCGTGGTAAATTGTACAAACATGTTGAAACAATAGCGATGCTATTTCGACCGCGCATCGAACATTTTAAAGTTACTAAAGAAACAAGATAAAACGGCAAAATGGAAAAATTTCACCGAGCTCAACATCCAACGTTTTGTTGTAACGGACTCGGATGAAAATTACTTCGGTAATAAAAACCCGAGCGAATGCAACATGCAGCCGCCCGCAGCGGTAACACTGTTCCCTGTTACGGTCGCTGCACTACCTAAAGTCTAAAATCACGTAGCGAATTCTTAAGCCAATATGTTTCGTTGCCTAGTCCACGAAATGTCGTTCCGCAAGCGAATAACGACCTTACGGTTTTTCTATCACGTAAAATAATATAACGTTGTTTCCTGTTAGAAATTTCCTTTAATAGAAATTCACTCTTGGTCAGGAAAGACCGAGAGAAATTTGGTACTAAAACGGGATGATAGATCTACCGGTATGACTAAAGAGAATGTACATAAAAAACGTATATTTTAGTCTAAGGTTTTTAACACATTTAAGACAAAAAAACAGTATCTTAGATAAATTGTAAAACATTACCTGTACGTCTTTGGTGAACATGTTGTTAGTGTGAATGTCCACAAAAAACATAATCCTGGTATCGCTGAAGTTGAACGTCAGGTTCACTTCGTCATCGATCAACATCGATTTATTCCATCCCACCCAGCGGGAGCCTGTAATATACCGCCAATGTCATCAAACGTTTCAAATGCACCTACTTTACATCTAATCCAACAAACAGAAAAATGTTTGCTAAATCCTTGATGATATTACCTGTAGTGTCATCAGGGTCTGGCAGTTCGAAGTCATTAGGGCCGGTGTAAGAATCTGTTATTTGCCCTAATCCATCAAACATTCGTCCGCCACGTATGACACCATCGTAAGACAAGTCTTCAAACTTGGCACCACCGGTCATAGACTGCATATCCCCGCCCTTAGGCGCAGAGTAGGCAATGATAGCCTCTGTAGAAACATAGAAATTATGAATAGGCCTCCAAGAGGCGGATTTCGCTCAGTATGCGCAAAGAATCAACAAACATTCGCTTTAAGAATTCGCATTGCTACGTCCCCGGGGCAACGCCAGCAATGGTCGCATTATCATTATAACACTTACGTTTCCAGAGACAGCCATACAATTCGACACGCATGCAAGCGGTCCTGGGATGATCAGCAAACGGCAGAAACCGCACTTTGGACGCTACGAACGGAGCCTCCAGTATAGATTTGTGCGGAGTATAGGTGTTTACGTTTCCGGGAATAAGCTGAAAATATTTTTTACGCTACAGTAAAATGTAAAAAATAATAACTTTAAATCTGTTCTAATAAGATTTAAAAGGACTATAAGATTGACTATTAACTGAGACGTGATTTGCGCGTAGTAACTATTTATGTTGTTCAAAGGAAATATTAATTATTTTAATTTATTGTAATTAAAGGGTACATTAATTTTTAGTATTGATAATCTGTGAGAGTTACGAATCGACGCAAGTTTCACGTTGCCCGACGCAACGGGACTAATTTTATATAGGGGAATCGTGTCCTCGTAACCCAAGCCAAGCTCCATAATCTTATGTTCTACAAATAGTAAGATAACCGCAGTATTGTGTATATATCTAAAATGCTATTACTAAACCTAGCTTGCTAGATTATGAAATTTAATTTATGTATGCTGATAAATTAGTATGCAACAATTCATGTGTATTACCGTTGAATTCCACTCACGTAACACCTTGTGTTAACATTAATATAAAACATAGATTACTATAGGTATGTATACAAATTTCACGGCAGTGGAACTTACGTCAGAAATACGTTACGGAACTTTTTGCTTCTGATTAACGCTTTGAGATTGTCAAGCTACTGGACGTTTTGACGCCCTTTTTGGGGGCGAAAACACGTTTGAGGGTGGCCGTTTGAAGTCGACTTTGTGTTTAAGTTGCATTAAGGTGGTTAGCTCTATCCTTTGATCTAGCAATACATCGTTGTGAAGTTGACATGTTAAAATTGCTATAATCGCTTAGTGAATTTGACAGCTGACAAGATCATCCTGTTATTAATCGCGGTGGAAATAATGCTTTTATCTTTACAGTTTGTTGCATGCAAGTGAGTGACGTAAAATTAATGGGCATTTCTAAGGGAGAATTTTGTAAGTTAACCAAATACAGTTGTGTATTGTTTATTATTGATACGTACTCGTAACATGTGCTTGTGAATATTGTTATAAATTTAAAAGTTAACCTGTTCCTACTAAATTAGAAAAATTGAAATTTAACTTATCTATACAATATGTAGGTGTGCAATGTTTTCATACTTACTCTGCTTCCGTTGAAGTCTTGATACTTGGCCCAGCGATTGAGCGAGTCTCGCCAGAACTCTAATGAGTAGCTCTCGACGAACTCCACCCCAATGGAGTTAGCAAATCTGCCTTGGGACTCAGTTGCTGTTATCAAGTATTCATCGTGTAAGTCTATTTCTAGGTATTGGTGGCTTCTCGAATTGATCAGGCCATTGGGGCACCACGCACCGCCCCGGATTTCGGTGCGAATCCTAAACAACAAACATAGATTGTATCAAAATTAAGTCGCTATGTCTTTAGATATCTAATTGGTCTATGAAAATAAAATAAAACAAATAACTAAATACTTAAATTTGATAACAACATGGCAATTTACATCGTCTATCTATCGGTTTACATTGTTTAATTAACAAAACCTGTTTTCAAAGTAACGTATAAACAGAGTTGAATTTAGAAAGTACGGTAATGGTCTAGTACTGCATTTGTCAACATGAATAGAGAAGGCGGTCGTAACATTAGAATATCTGTAGTGGAATCTCATCACAGGCGCGGCGCGATGGGCAACCTGCGCTAATCGCATAATTAAGGTGACTTTCTCTTAGTCCTTGGCCCAATAAACTGAAACGTATTTTGATAACAGTATTCGTCTCACTCTACTATATGTCTCACTCTTTAGTCAGTCAAGTCCCGAAAGGCTTTTGTTGGATCACAATCGCACTAGATTCGTATGAAAATTTAATTTTGCCGTTGCTGAATTTCACAAACGAGCGCCGAGTTTGCCCTCCATTGTTTCGTATCAGGCTTATGCGGGCTTAAGACACGAATGTGAAACCCCTTGTTAATTGTTTGAGCTAAGTATCAGCGCTGTGGTTGTCGGATTCACAATTATTGTAACAACTTGCCCATATCAGAACACTTAATTGTTGTTTAACAATGGTCGAGTTTAACTTATTTTGCGAAGCTACATTAGCTTGTTAATTCGGCATGTAACATGTTCTTTTAATATAATTAAAATAGAAACGTATCTTGAATGATTTCCTAATTTTACGTTGGTACAATGAACGATGAGGTTAAAAACTTTAATGCATAAAAAAATCAAATACGTCTGTACTTTAATTGGTATTTTTTTTTTTATATAACAAAGGTGGCAAACGAGCAAGCGGCCACCTGAATCCGCCAAAATGGCGAAGCGACCGCTGCCCATAGACATCCGCAATTGCAGATACGTTGCCTACCCTTATCCGACGGAGGAGGAGACGCACATAAAAAGGATATTTCCCCTTCCTATGCATATCCTCCACCGTCAAATCCACTTCCTCTTCCCATCCTCTTCTTGTGAGAAAAGGGTGGTAAAGAGAAAGGGACTAAAATTAGGCCTCCGGCACCACACTCATCAGACGAAACACGGAATTGCTTCCATTTCACGCCTGTCTTCTGTGTGGTCGTGGTATTACACCGGGCGTGCCGGCCTATTCGTGCTAAGGTGTTAAAGCGGGCACTACCACTGTTATCACATCCGAGATGTAAATTAGAATAAATTACGCAATTTTCATTAAAATAAAAATAAGCATTAACACTTATATATGTAAGTATTAGTAAAAATTAAGGCTTACCTTGAACTGATCGGGGACACGCTTTGGTCATAACTGGAACTGGCGGAGAGGGATTCATTAGAAATCATCCCGCTCTGCATGCCCAGTGGCACTTCACATCTCCCGATGTCAGCTGTAAACAAATTAAAACATGTTAACTTTTATGTATATATACATATAAATGTTAAAATTTCGCTATTTATTTAAAAATTGCTGACGTCTGCGACTTTGTCCGGTTGGAATAAAAAAAATTGTAACATATTCCACTGTAATCTACTTCCGTTAATTTTCATCTAAATTTTGTTAGCAATTGTGAAGTAAAGTCAACGATCATTTTTCTAAAAGATAGATTTATGTTATATTCTGCTATTTCTTTGTGCTAGGGGTAAACACTTTTCTTTGTTACTTCAGTTATTTTTGATCATGTCAATATTATTAAAATACGTACGAAATAACAAATACATTACGATAACCTTATTATAATTGCCTATTTCAATTATATTGTATCGCTTATTGTGGCTTGTTTTTCTTTAATTAGCGCATGTTGTGTGTTATCCGTGTACCCCGCAGGGGAATCCCAAACAAGCACAGCAATTTGCGAATTTCGAAAATTTGCTATTGATATTAAAGGAATTTTGGGTTTTGAAATATACTTAGGTAAAGTCTAAAACTAAGTAAATAAAAGTAATAAATTTCAATAAAGTTCTTTGAATTTTAAATAGATTTGTTCAAACATCATTAACAGGTAGTGAAAAAGCATTTGAAGATTTTAACTTGGAAGTTTAATATTTAAGAATACTGAATAGAACTGTGTTCATTCCAGTAAAAATAGTATCTAATCAATCTATACTTATAGAAGTTACTGTGGATTTCGACCATGGCCTTTCTTTTCACACATTATCCCTCACAAATTTCATGAGAAAAACGGGACATCATTACGTTAATGTCCGTTACATATACGAAACTCTTACACTGTAGAAGTTTATCACTTGCATACATATTAACAAGTAGCTTAAAAAAGTGTTCAATCAAAGTTTGTCCGCGAAAGTAGAAATACTGACTAATATTTATATCCTATCAGACTGCCTCAATACTAATCTTCAAGTCGATGCCTATTTAAAATAATCAAGCAAGATAAAGTTAAGAGAAATGTTTCTACATGACAGAATTTACAGACAAGGCTGTCTTAAATGTACTAACGTAGGTTTTTTAATGACAATGCGTTTGTTTTCCTACGAAAGAAAGATTCTAAAACATCAGAGGAGGTACTTTAATTTATTTTTCGTTATAAAAAACGTACAAAGATTATAACGTTTTTATATCTTCTGAATATCTAACATCGCGAATTATGTACTCGAAATATAAATATCCATCTGATTTCAATAAAATGTTTTAATTCCCAATTAGGCGGTTGCGTGTACGCCGCAGGGTACGTACCAACAAAGGGAGTGAAACTTATTAATATTGGTTTGTGTGTGACACGGTTACGAAGGGCGGAGGTATGAAGCGAGCTCGAAATTTTGTTTGTTTTCCTGCTTTTTAATAAAACGTAAGTACAATCCGCCGCGTCGGTAACACAAAGGGAAATATTCAAATTCTTTTTTCGTTGACGGAATTATTTTAACATACGCCATTTTATTTTCCGTTACCTTCTTTCATTTATCGCATTTCGAGATTCTTGAACAGACAATAATTCTATTTGTTCTGATTATTTGCGGATATACATGTTGAGATGAGATTTTCTTTCAATTGTATTATTTTCTTTCATGTCGCGCATTATCCGTATTTTATTATTTACGGATTCTTATACTAAGAGGTGTTCACTCATATGGAAATTATGTGTGTCTTTTATTGCGTTTTTATACCAATTTACAAATGTTTTAACGTAAATGTATCATGTAATTTTATTCACAAGATTCGGTACGCTTTAAAAATATGTTCAATATCAAAAGTGGCTTCGTTAGATGAAAACACGTGAGACTGATAAAAATGCCTCCCACAGTTTCTCGTTACAAATAGAGGCGAGGTTGACGTGAGCGGAAAAACGACTATAATATCCCAGGTGACAGCTATGATTCCTGTAAACATTAAAGTGAGGAATTGCAGTGGTATAACGTTTAACGGTTTTAAGGATCAAAATGAAAAATAAAACTCCTTTTTCTTGAAATGTTTCCAGCATTTTGTGCTGAAGTGTAGAATTCATATTCAATACACATATGAAGAATGTTCTGCTATTACAAATTTATATTACAAATTTAATACTCCAAAGTTGAAGTGTCAGTTTGTGGATTGTTCGAGGAGTACCTCGAATCGAGTCTTAAATTTGAAATGATATATCTTTTAAGATACACACATTTTAATAGGAATATAGTTAAATTTTAAACGTTGTTACTTTTTCATTTATTACAGTGATTCCACCGCCGGAAGACATTTTTAAAAATATCGTTCATATTCTTACGACTGTAAAATTTCATTTTTACAGACTAAGAACATAACAAAGTAAAGTTATGCTGATAAGTTTCATGTATGAAGTTATCTAAGTTAGATGAAAATGATACAAATAAAACGGCTGAGTTGTCTATTGTAAAGGGATTTGCCGCTACGAGTACAATGTACAAACGAGGACGACCGGCATATATTTTGTTAAGACTACGCAGGCGGATTTGTATGTGAGCGCTAGTGATGTCATTGCTGAGCTAGGGTTGTCAAAATATTGAAAACATCTTACGGCCGAATATTGAAACTACATTTCAATAAAGCGTCTTAAATGATAAAGCCACGCTTAAACTCCAAATTATATTAAAACATTGACGTTTTATGTAAAAGTGTTAAAAAATCGTTTCAGGGTGTGATTTTTTTTAGTTTTAAAAGTACATAGTAGATTTAAGTATTTTATTATGTCGTTATTTAATAAGCGTTTTAACAAAATTTTAAGGAAGTAACACCAAAGAGTAACAAGGACCTTACACTTCATGACAAAATAAGTAGCAACCCTATCAGAAAACATTAAAATCATGAGACATTCATCATGAGACAGTTCTATTAAATACATATCAATATCAAAGTAAGTATTTAAAGAACATGATTTTGTAAAAAAAATCATACTGTCGAGAGACCACAATTGTTTTGAGGGTTGAAACCCCTAAAACAAGCGTAGCTTTCATCCGAACATGGTGAGCGATGGGCGCCTAATCCAAAGCATCGCGTAGACACGTTATATCTTACAAGAGAACACATTCGAAACAAGAGAGAAAAACAAACAATTTGTTACGATGACATGCAACGGTGAGACGCTGTGGGGTATCTACGGTTAAAATTTTATCTTAAAATAAACGTTATGTTATGATATATAACGCAAATTTTCGAAAGTATCTTTTTTTTTCTATATAAAATTTAAATAAAGTTTTAATTCTTTCAGGAATAGATATGACTACTTGATACCTATAAAAGGATACTTTATCTTCGAAAGGTGAATATAAATACGTTGATACAATGTACGATGAAGTTTCCCTTCCCACCCTTTTCTTAAGAGGAAAGGATGGGAAGGAAAAGTGGATTTGACGGTGGAGGAGACGCATAGGAAGGGGAAATGTCCTCTTTATGTGCGTCTCGTCCACCGTCAATTAAGGGTAGGCAACGCATCTGCTATTGCGGATGTTTACGGGCAGCAGTCGCTTTCCATTTCGGTTGATTCCGATGGCCGCTTGCTCGTTTGCCATCTTATGTATAAAAAAAAAACTATGAGGTTGAATACTTTATTGCATGAAAACAATCAAATATATGTGCACTTTAATTGGTAACTTAACTCATTCGCTAGACGCTTAGAAAAGTATCTGGCATATTCAATTTAAAATAACTACCTCGCACTAGTACTTCTTAGAAAATATTAAGCAATTCCGTTTTTGATCATCATTGAGAACTTGGAAAATGTCCGCTTAGATTCTTAAAGTAAATTATAGGGTTCCGAACATGAATATTTAGATTAAGCCTTTGTCATTGATATTAAAATTTTCTCTTTGTTCTTAACTAAATTTGGAGGCATGATATTCCTTGAGTTTTTGGCTACCGACTTGAAGATATTCTTTATTTTTTATTTTACGTAATGCTTAATTAAACTATTAACATTTTATCTTACTTAAGTAAGAATTCTTTTATTAAAAATTATTCATGTTCACTTTATATTAAGATAAAAATTTGTCTTATTTTTTTTTATTTTCCCGTATTCAACTTGTGACAAGAAATGTTGCACAAAAATAATCTATTTAAATAAGATATTTTTATTCACCTGAAACAACAAAGTGGAAAATAAACGAGCGAAATGTAAACCACGCCATAACTCAAAATAACGACGCGAATCTAGCTCCGTGCGGGAACAAAAAGAAATTATCCGCCCCAGATAGAGGCTAAATTCGCTTTAATTATGTAACATGTACTTTGTACGTTACCAAAGAATACAACCCTGATTCAATTAACATCCATCAATCAAATAATTTCTGGACTAAACATTATTAGTAACAAAATTTAGCTTAAATACTTCTAAAGCATTAAAACGCAATTGCAATCAGCGAGTTACCGCAGATAGCCTTTACCCCTGCTAAAAGTTGCAACCTCATTACATTAATTAGCAGTTACAAAAGCGTATAACTATTAAAATTTGATTGCTTCCAGCCTTCTGTAGTCCGCTCGGCTGGTAATATCAATATTTAATTCTGTTGAGACCCCGCTTCTAATGTTCTAATTTAAAATTCTTACGAAACTTAATATTTGAGCGGGGTTGGCCCCTAAGGATCACATTGCTACTTATAATGTTGTTAGGCGTTCGACTATTCGCAGTGTTTTGTTATAGAAGGCTGCGCGAACAAAGCGTATTGTTCCGCGCTCGATTGCGTTAGCGGCAGTGGAGCGTGAGGTATACGGAAATCCCGCGTGGCCAAGATTTCACCGCGCGTACCAGAGTAAGGGACTAGACTTGCACGCTCAATGGTACATAAATTTTCCGTCCGTACCGCATCGGAACCGCAGTAGCTACACCGACCTCACTACCTCGTACGTGTTGCGCTGCCAAATAAAATGGTAAACGGCCGATGAACGCTATAATCACAATACAACTATTGTTCCTTGGCAAATCTCAAAGAATTTCGATACAATAGTTTATTATTAAATTTATAAAGTAAGTAAAATTAAACAACACGGTTTTGTACGTATTTTTCGGTACTCAAACGTATGTTTTTGTACGGTTGGATGTTCCGCTTCTAACAAACTGAATAGTATCGGATACATCGCATTGAATTCCATGCAGTTTTGACATCACATTAAAGCAACGTTACCTTTTAATTTCATCTCAACAACGCTCATCTGTACGCAATTGTACCTACTTCTTAGTATTTCAAACCGAATTAATATGTATAAGATTACGAATCGTATATTTGCAAAGTTTTAATAATTCATTGAAAATTAAACGTCTGAAACATTTAATTGGGAGTTCTCCGAGATTTGTTGTTTTCTTTCTATCCGAAACTTTGTTACTTAAGTTGAAAATCTCGGATTATTTAAATGCTCTCGTTTAGAAATTTATTAAATCTTGTTTTATCGAAATGTATTTTTGGTTATTAGTATTTACAGTTAATAAGAATTGAAAACTTTAATTATGAAAGAGAAACTTAAAGTACGAAGAAATTTAATTACATGAGCTACGAATATTTAATTAACTTTATAATTACATGAAATACAACTCATGTATATTTCGTATTAATTAAAGGAGTGAATTAATTTACACGAGGCTTTAACATCATATGGATTGAAGTATTATAATAGCACAGGCGAGTTAAACAGCCAAGCCTTTCAGTGTTAATGAAAATAAATAACAACCTTTTAGTCTAAAGCATTTCTTTAATGACGGAGCAAAACTCTTCTTATTAACAACGGCATTAATTCACGCTCAACCGCTTGAATCATTGCGATTCTTATGATCGCTTTTTTCTCGTAACTCATTGTCTAAGGAAAAATGTACGGTGATTCATAATTTTAATTGATTTAATTTTTTCAAGGGCCGAATTAGTTAAGTTTGTTTTAACATTTTTTCATGTAGAGATACGCGCTTTAAATAAAGTTATAAAATCGTTTATTATTTATAGTTAGTGAATGAAAATATTATTGGCATATAAATCTTACTAACATTATAAATGCGAATGTTTCGATGGATGTTTGTAAGAGTTTGTAGACTTAACTGCTGAACGGATCTCGATGAAATTTAACATAGATGTAGAGGATAGACTGGAAGAATACATGGGTTATTTACATTTTTTTAAATCTACGCGGACAGAGTCGCGGACAAAAGCTAGTGGGTTATTAAGGTACAATAAGGCTACCAAATATTTATTAATTTTGTACTATATCTGTTTGATATTTTGTTTATCATAATGTAAGTACGATTGCGCGAGACAATTTTACAAATTCGAATTAGTCACAGATGGAGCAATTAGACGTTTGAGACGTTAATCGCACGAAGACGTACGTGTGCAATTATTATACAAACCATTAAGTATAAAGAAATTATAAGCTAAACGTTTTTTTTTAAGTTTTCTTAAATGCAGAAAATTAGAGAAATAGGACTCAGTCGTCAACTAGCAATGTTACAATCTTGTATTTTTTTTGAGAAAAGCACGAAATTGTGGGAAAATAGGTATCTATTGATTGCGTTGTTCGTTTTGTGATTTATCAAGCGTTAAAAACTTCGACAAAAATTTCTTTTTTTGCTTAATAAGTTACTAATACTACCACAAATGTCCGTGTTAGGCAGTATACATTAATAGTTCAAACGTTCAAATACAAGTTTATATTTTATTTAAAGCAAGAAAGCTCTGCGCCTGAAAACGGAGATGCGGGTGGAAGGTGCTTAGGCAACAAATTATTAAAGATAATAACGCATGCAGACTGGGAAGGAAATTGAGGTAGTTTCGTAAGCGCTTTAATACATTTATTATTTAAAACTAGTTTGTTTTCGTACTATATTGTTCTGACGTAAATATTGCTTAAAATTTCCACCGGCCATTTTGTTAGTACCTACTTTTAAATAAAGTTTTAGGAGCTTTTTAGCTATAAGATCATATGAGGTACTTGACACTTAGAAGGCATGAGAGCCATACTGTATGCAGTGGTTTTCGATCATTCGATTTTAGAATTAACAGGACGGCTGTTATAGACGATAAAAAATATTAAAAAAACATTAAAAACAAATCACCGTGTTTAAAAAGGTCTACGGAGACAGATTTAATTAGAAAATTAAGAGCATTTTAAATTTTTTCATATTTATTATAGCTATATACAATTAAGCAGGAATGCGAAAGTTTGTGAATTATTTGCGCTTAACTAGACAGAGCAGTAAGCTGAACTTAGCATGCAATAACCAGGTATTCTGTCCACCAAACTACACTACACAAACTTGGGCGTTACAAGGAGTTTGTTGTGTACTTGGAAACATCCACCGCTGTCAGTTTAACCCGAGAAGCAAACGTAACCTTAATTTATTTATAAAGAACTAGCTTTCACTCCCGGTTTTGCTTATTTATAATTCTTACATCGAAAAAACAAGTAAAATACTGTTAAATTGAATTTTAATATTATCACTTATGATTTAAATATCGTATCTACGGGAATAATGATGATTTAGTGGCTAGTAAATTAGAAATAAATCTCATATGGGACCATAAATATTTTCCAAATATGTTATATTACTTGTCTGAATATATATCTCTGTTTCTTTTTGTGTATTACTTTACTAATCCGGCTTTAAAAAATGCCGAAAAAAGTTTTGCACTGTATTCCGCGCTGTTCTCGACAAATGCAAAAACAAATGCTACCATAACGATGATGCATATAGCTAGACTTTATTACAGTGCTTGTGAGCACAAAATATGGTCCGTAACGACGCCTCTCTCGTTTTAGACATTAGGTAGGAAATTAATGACGTGGCACGGAGCAACTCTGACAGACATGTAGCTAGGGTTCATTATATCGTCTTGCCGAATGCCGAGGTTGAGTGCCTTGAAATGCGCGGAGCGGACCACGCAGCGGAAGCGATACGCTTCTCGTAAGGATCATCTCATTTCAGAAAAATTGCTTTACTTAACTTAAGAGCGCCCATATTTTTATACTGAGGTACTCTCAGTAACGATGGTATATTACAGAACTTTTATATGCAAACATAGTATGCCCTTTTATGCGGGGGCTCCACGTAGGCTTCCTGTTTTTGCGTTCATTCGAGAAAGTTCAGACATGAATGTTACTTACTGGTGCATATGTACGGATTTGCTCGAACGAACTCAAATAATCGAACAAGTTTTTCATAGACCTAACGTTATACCTTTAGCATTTTAGCACCGCTAAATTAAACACTTAATTTCTTTGAGACGCTAGCATTTTCATTTTCATTTTGTAATATAACGTTCTTTATAATATTATTCATTAAGGCATCAAGAGAGTTGCAGAGACAAACCTGAGCCGTGCCACCGTTGCACGGCGCAAATTAATTACCAGTGAGGCAAGGCGTGTTATGTGAAATTTACAATTAATGTTTCCCCAAGGGATAAGCTAATAACGATGATTAACAACGCATATTATATGAAACGACATATTTATAAGGGATAGTTGCCAGTAATATTAATATTGCAATATTAATACTTTCCAAGTAACTAATTTTAGACAATTCTAAAAACAAATACAACAAGAAACGGTCACGCAACATAATTTAAAAATATCCGAAATATTAAATCAAATGTCAATTAAAAAAAAAGAAAAACTCTTTATCTGGAAATGGAATTGAATAAAAGAAAGATATAAAGGGATTATTTCTTAAGACGTAGCTTTACCATTAGATGTGATAAGGAAGGAATACTTGAAGGGGATAGGTAACTGCCCTTCGCTGAATTGTAATTGTTTTGTTTACGGTTTTCCGGCATTAAACCGCAACACTAAGAGAGTTTAACATGGCGGTAATACTATTCGCAGTTTCACACGAGGGTAGAACAGCGAGATTAGGACAGCGGCTATTGATTGAACGCACAAGTTAGAACAGCACTGTTTTGACAGTACTTTGTTTCGAGATACTTTGTACTCGTATTGATATATGTTAAATCATGCAACAATATGTGTGTTTACTGTGCGTTCAAATCATAGCAGTACTGGACTATTTACTGTGCTGCCACACTGGTCCGCTCTCGTGTGAAACTAGCATTATTGTTAACATGTTCGAATACCGTCGGGATATACGAGTATGTAAATCTAATAAATCACCAAGCGTTGTAAGTTAAGCAACACTTAACGCCGTGCTAAGATAATTATGTAAGTTAAATGGCAACCGAGTAACAAGATAAAGTGAATTGAAAACTGTCAAGTAGGGTTATGTTATTTTTAAATATTCTATCTTAACTTATTCACCTAGTTTTTATTTAATACTCACTTCTTATAATAAAAGTAAAAAAAAAAAGATAATGCATTTTAACAACATCTACAATATATTAGATTAATAGACGTTTGGTAGATTAGGAGAGACTTAAAGAGAAAATGTTTTTCTTACTCGTATCTTAATAAAAGAGTTTTATTTAGCAATAATTTGTATCGTGTGGTAACACTTAAATTAAAATCTTGAGAAAATACGTGAAAAGTACACTTTATGGGTAATAAAAGGGATTGGGACGTAAAATTAATAGCCCTCTCAGAACAGGTTAGGAGTATTTTTAGCACACGTAATTCTATCAAATGATTAAAAATATGTTTCGGTCCCGAGGGCGTAAGGCAACTTTGTCATTATTACTGCTTCTCCCCATTGCGGGAATGTGGACACCCTCTAGAAGATACTTTATGTACTGTGAACACTAAAACTTTGGACACGATAAAATGCAATGATAATCATTGAATGCTTTGAAGAAATTTACTATAAATTTGTATATCATATAATTATAATGTATGTAAAGGCGTCCTTAAATTGAAAATTTATACGAAAACAACGCGTTAGAATCATTAGAATTTTGTTTGTTTGTTTGTGAATTACTGCGTGCTAATATAAAATACATCTTAACCTTAATTTGTTGATTTAACATTGCTGATGTTTGTGGGTATCATTTCAATTAAGCAGAATCGGCGTAATCGATTTCATATCAATTAGTGTATAAAAAGTCCAAGTTATGTTTTGAATCGATTATTATTTTCGTTATTGGACAACGATATAAATAATTTGTATGATTATGTGTTCAGTATTTTAATAAAGCGAGGCAGGATGGGGCGGGAGGGGAACTGTTCCTTAAATACTTATTTAATTTGAAGCGAAACGCTGGCGCGGGAACTGATAACAAAATATTTACGTTAGTTCCCTTTTACTTCTTTTTAACGTACTTATCGTTTTATTTATACAGCCATCTTAAATTTCGCTTAACTCCAACATATCTTAATTGCATCTTTATGTCTTTAACTTAGTTTTTATGGTATGTTCTAACATTCTTATTCAGATACTTAAATGTTAAAGTACTTATCGAGAACACATTGTTTCGGTAAACGCAAGCAATTCAATCGTATGTTCTAAGCTTTATTGTCTAGAGCTGGGGCCAGTCGGAGTTTTAATTGAATTGAACGATATTAATTTGTTACCTAAATAACGTCTACCGCCAGAGCTCGTAGTAAGTTATTGTTCTCAGTTAATTTTCTGCTACGCTCTCCTAAAGTTTACAGTTGGCCGGCACAAATGTGTATTAATATTGATTGTTGCGGAACTTCAGAACTTCGATAAACTATTACACTGGGACTAGGCTAGGAATGCCAGTTATTAAATAGTACAAGTTGCTTATCTGTGGTCGTTTTGTAAATAGTTTGATATAAAATTAAATATTAACGCAGATAATATACTGATATCTATACATATAATAAAATTGGAGTGTCTGTCTGTAATGTCAAAAAAAAAATACCAGATTTCGGGAAAATGATGTACTTGCGTTGCTGATAACTGTTTAAATTTTTTTGTCTGTCTGTCCGCAAGCCGCGTTTGTTCCGGGCAATTCCCGAAACGGCTTGGCCGATTTCGACCAGACTTTAATATTACAGACTACTTTTTAACCTAATATTGCGAGGACAACGTCGCGGGCAACAGTTAGTTACTAAATATAATCAGTTTGGTTAGTACGTTGTCATAATTGTTAGAGTTTCTATTTTCATATTATCTAAAAACCGTCCCCAGTTCAATTATCTCAAAAAGTTTTCGTTTGGTTAAGGGTTAAAACATAGTTAATTTTTATTAATTGATATTTGTATAGCATAGGAAAAACATCTAGTTAAAAGCTGGTTGAAATGAAATGTAATTCTAAACATTGAAATGGTGAGTAAATATTTTATGAGTTTCCCAAACATTGCCAATGTCTATAGAACGTGATACGATTTTGGAAAATCGACATGCTTTTTTAGTTTTTATATACTTTCCACTACATGAAATATCATGGTCCTATATTTGACGGTACAATAATATAAATTTCTGAGATAATCGTTTGATAAAAAGTATAAAATTATATTACCTATTCGTCTAAGCACAAATATGAAAGATAAAAATTTTCATTTGAAAAATTCATTAACAATAATATGATTAAAAGGTACACGAAATGAACATCGCGTTATGCTTACTGCGCAAAAAAAGTTTGAAAAAGGTGGTTTTCATAGGTGTGTTAGAGGGAGTGCGACTACTTTCATCCTGGAGGTACAATTTGTCACTGTCTCCGCCAATTTCCTCTTGTAACTAGTTTTTTCTTTGCACCGCGTAAATTTAATTTTAGCTCTTTGTTCAGCTGGTTTGAATCTGTGCGGGCATTTTGCAGGTGTGTTTTGTCATTTCTATGGAGATTCTAATTTATATTGATTTTTTTAGTTGACGGATATTTTATTATATTTATCATAATTTTATAATAATATAGAAGGAAATGTAATTTCTTTAACAATATTTAAATTTGTATTTTCTTGATTTCACTAGTGATTTCAACCTAAGAATTTTTTTGGCACAATAAAGGATACCCAAACGTGTTCGTTCATGAGTTTTATTTGAATAGTTTTACCCAATATGAGAGAGTCGACAGCGTACGAGAAAAGCATTGCTTGTGTGTAGAGACCATATTGCGATTAAGTGGCGTTTTGCCAAAACCGAGCGAATGTAATACATAAAATTTTGAACTTTTCTTCGAATAGCGACCAAAAGTTTACAACTTCTGAATATATAACAAGGATACAACGTTTGGACGTGCTCTTGCTACGTTGAAAACCAACAATACGAAAAAGTCCAAGCCTAAACGTCCAAAATAAGTAATTGATGTGCTTAGAAAAGACGTGGACTTTATTAAACCCAACTGAACATCTAAATTATTATAGTATTTATATTTAATTTTTAAACTCAATATTATTTTTGATTACGATGATGAAGAACTATTTTACAATTATTTTATTAACATTACGAATATAAATAGTGTAACAAAAACCTACTTTTTAAAACTTCTATCTAAATTGGTTTTTGATAAAACATTTTTATTTTATTTGAAAATTTAATATCTCTGGATTCGATTCTATCAATTGATAGTAAAACTTTTACAGCGATACTCTAATATTAAAACTTAACGTTCCTCGGATACACTATAAGTAATAAAATTGTAGAGAAAAAAAAATGAAAAATCGCTTTTTATAGCGGCCCATCTATCTAATAAACCTAATATTGGTTCAATGCGCGCTCAAGAGGCATGAAATGAGCCCCACTCCGTGCCGCCCTATGGGGGGCCAGGAGCACCAGCGCAGGTTGACCCCTGCTCTCTTATATCACCTCCATCTTTCTAAGGCATACTGGTATCAAACAAAGTATCAGTTGTTTTATTTAAACTGGTCATTTAACTCTGCACCCAATTGCGTGATATGTAATTAAGACCTGATAGATGTTTAGTTTATTTTTTTTATTTAGATAAAAGTAATACCAAATTGAAAAAAAAAGTGCAGCAACTAGATAACGATATTAACCTACTATTATGGTTCTTGGCAGAAAGATAATGAACTACGTAGCCTCATGTGTGGAAATAAGGTCAATAGATAGTTCGCAATGGAAAAAAATAACATCAGCCTTTTAAATCATTATGCTCTTATTAACCGAGGTCAAAAGGATGTTCCTAATTCGGTCTTTATAGTGTTTATCATACAATTTCGTCGTAATACTGCACATCATAAAACACATAAACACCAAATAAGGTATTAGAATGCTTTCTCGAAGTCGAAGGGTCATCTTCGAGTACTCGCTGTAGCAAAGCTTATCCCCATAAATTCCGATGCCGGTAGAGTTACTTTCTCGAATAACGACCGTGCGTTGCTTGGCGACAAGCAATTTGGATGTCATCACGTTGCGAGGAGACATTCTTGTAAGGCCCTTGGAAAACTATGCGCTTAACGGAGTCGGCCAGGACGGTGGTACGGGCGACACTGACATCAAATCGCCTCCCTAGCAATTTACGCTTGACATTTACTTGGGAATATAATGGTTTGAGAGGTTCGCATCATTGTTGTGCCTTATGGGGTTATTATGCAGGGAATCGGCCGTTGTGCCGTTTGCCTAAACGGTTCACGGATTGCTTTCATTCCCTTTCGAGAATATTGTGTTTTAGAATCGTATTATATTTTAAATTATTTTACTTTAACATTAAGGGAGTTGTAACCTCATCCGTTTTTAATCATAAAATAGCGTTACAAGGTTTGAAAGCCTATTTTTGTTACAAATCAAAGTCCAATAATTGTTGTCTAATACTTAAGTTACTTAAGTCTCACAAGTTCCGTGTCTTATTTTCTACTGGTCGAGATAGTCTTGATAGTATAAAAGGCCATTGCTAAGAGCACTTTTCAGTTTAATTTCAGTGTTAAATGAATTAAAACCATCGCTTTGAGGCGATTGCGCTGAACATAGGATCCATTTGCACGACTTGAACAAAACAAAAAACGTTTTGAACAGTAAAAAGCTTATCCATTTTAACAAAAGCGTTTTAACTAAAGAATAATGTTGATTATTGAATACAAAAATTACTATTTTTGACGATGTTAATTCAATTTGTGTCAGTCCGACTGATATTAAGATTTTTCGTGGGCATGAATGTCCACTTTATTCTTACCTTTTGGAGGAAGAATAGCTGAACCGATCAGTAGTGAGGTGTCATTCGATTAGTCAAAAAATTAGTTCATAAGTATTCTTTCAATGTTTTCCTTGTTATCAAGTTAAAAAAAACCCATAGTAATGTTCCCGTTCGTAAGAAAAGCGGCGTTGGCTCTAATCAGTAAATGAGTCGGACAGGTTAGACTTAACGAGCGTTTAATTAATACGCTGTAATTAATGTCTGGGACGCTTTGGCCTACAGACGGATTTTACTCGTCTTATTCTATTATAATATAAAAAGGTTAGCTGTCAGGTTTTATACATTTTCTGGAATTCTTTAATATCTACATATATAAAATTGGTTTGCAGATTTTGTTGAGTAATTAGCATAGGTTTTAGTTTTAATTTTAAGATGACATTTTGCTCTAATTACTTAGCATTTCAGATAGTTGTTTAAGTATCTCATTAAAATCATAAATACAAAATAATATGCGTACAATATGGTTTTTGCAAGCAGCTAATTGCTATTAAAAATTTCCTTTTGAATAAAATACGACGTAATTGGAAATTAATGTGAACTACTTCGCTCACATCATACGAGTTAGTCAAAAGGAGTTAGAGATTTTGTTGGAGAAACAATACGTTTTTATACACGTGTTTCGCAGTTGAAACCTTAAAACAATTTAAACAAACCTAATCATAGTAATGTTATAAATGCGAAAGATTAGATGGATAGATGTTTGTTAGAGTTTGTAGCCTAAACTGTTGAACGGAACGGAATGAAATTTGGCATAGATGATTTCTTCATTCCAACCGGACGGATACGCGGGTGAAACTAGCATAACTTAATATAAACTCTAAGGCAACATGAACTTTACATGTATACTCGTATTTGCAAATAAAATAATACATACTGTGATCGAAAGTCCGTGGGTCAACTGTGGTGGTTGTCCCGGGTGTGGTTGGTTCGTACTCGTCATCATCGTCTGGGGAGACGGTTGTGGTTGTTGTCGTAGTTGTGGTAGTTGTGGTGCGTCGCCGGTTGCGCTGACGGCGACCGCCCTTTGTCCGCGGCAGCTGAGCTGTGGGCCGCACCGGTCGCGTCGCTGTTCTGACTGGCAGTTGTGCCACGTTTGTAGTGCCGTCACCAGTGCCTGGCTCGGCGAGGACGAGCGCCACCAGTGACACGACCAGAAGTCGTATCACCAGTGGCGCCAGACGCCGCATCTTGACTAGAACAAAGCAAATTAGAAATGAGTTTTTTGTTTCTCGTAAAATAATAACTCGTCATCATCACCAGCTACGTCCGCCACTGAGGGGCTCGTAACCTAACCAAAGTTGGGTTCACTTTACACGTATAAAAACCAACTAAATTTTGACTTTGACTCCTGTTTGCGTTCGTCCATTGCTGGACAAGGATGCCTTCATCGTCCGTTACAGTAAACATTTTTACCCACATTTATCAAGTGCCATTATAATCAGTTGTATTTCCTAAATTGTTTTGCGTAAAGTTACATTATGTGCTTGGTAGGTTAGTATGTTTTAAAAGTGATTTTGTGTTGTTTAGAAACTGGGATGCTGACAGACGGACACCTAGAGAAATAGCGCTTCAAAGCTGCGGAGTAACTTGTGAGGCTTCCAGTGTGGAAATTGTGAAGCATTCTAAGCTTAAAAAGTATTTCTAAAAGAAATCTAACACTCTATCTTTTATTTAAAATACTTTTTCACCTAGCCTTTACTGCAAATGTAATAGAAATGTGCATTATGAGCAAATAAATTTAAAAAAATGATCATTGAGACTCATAATGCTATGAGTCTCAATCATCATTTTACTTATATAATATTTTTGTGCATACAAAGCTTTTAAGATGAATCGTGTTAACTATACAAATACAAACGTTTAACCATAGTAATTACTACATGTGAAAACTGTAAATTTGCACAAATCAATAGGCGTCATTGGTATTTTGGTTTTTAATCATTTTTGACGTAACTTTTTTCTATATACGAGTATGGTCACAGTACATAGTAATTTATTAAAAATGTTAGCGGTATTTTTAAAAAGGATCTGCGTTACAATGAACCTCGATGTTGCTTCAATGCGTAGGTATTTCCACATTTCAAATTGTAAAGAGAGGAAATATTTCTAGCTTTTCCGTTATTCGTTGTCTACGACTGTGAATATTTGCAGTTCTATACAAAATATTACGATATTTATCTGGCTAATACTAGTTGATACGTTAGTAAATATTATGGACGCGTTTTGTCTAATTCTTCGTATTTTAAACAAATTAATTATAAGCAACGTGTAAGTATAAACATATTTTTATGACCAATTTATAATGTTAAAGGAGCGTGCAAAATAAAGTTTGAAATCAGATTTCTACTCAAGTAAATATTACGCCTTTGGGATATATTTATTCCTTGAAAGCGTTCTTATGTTGAGAACAAAGTTTGAAAGAATTATCTTTCAAAGTATTAGTCACCTCAATCATCGTCAAACGATAGACAGGGGACGGCTTGATATCGGTACCGTTCGAAGTACAACTTGACTGGGTTTTTACTGACGACACAAACATAAAAAAATATTTACAACTTTTTCACAAAGACAGATAATACAACAGATGTTAGCATCAGTGGAACTACACGATACATTTTATACTAAATTGATTTATAAGAATTGCTTGGATGTTATTTTATAAACAACAATAACATTTAATATCATATATTGCAAATATTAAAGCTAGTAAGATTAACCATAACACATATTTTCAGGGGAAGGGTTTTGAAATTGTTTTGTTAGTCAGGTGGTTTGGTGGCGCGGCGCGGAGGCGTGAAGTTTTCCCAGCAAGCTTCCCGCATTTAGCGTTCAAACAACCGGCAAAAACACAAGATAAATTACCCAGTATATTGTCGAACCAGCAGACTCTAAAATTGTAGGCGAAATTTTGTATATTAAATGAAATAAAAACTCCTGTTTCTGGCTATGAGCACTTTTTCATGATTTTCATTACAATTATATAATTTTTAACGTAATTCGTTACATCCATAATAGAGACAGACGATTAGTACTATACAAAAAATTCTCAATTACATGTTAAATTTTCTTATTAAACAATTGATTACGATTCTGAGTGTTTAAGTATTGTAGATGTATTTAATCTTATGATTGGTATGATATCAGTAACAAATTAGTTATGAGGCATAATATCGTGATGAAACTGTGCTACAACCATTTGAACTATAGTCATAAACATCATCCTCCGTTTCTCACTTCGAGCTGGATCAAACTTTGCCAAATGAAAACGACGCAAACTTGGGACTGAATAACTCTTTACGAGTTAGACGAATTCCTTGAAGGATTTATTGTTATGAAAGTATTCTTTGAAATCCCTTTAATAAATGAAATCGTTTCGATCGCTTATTTAGTAAAGACATAATTTTAATAGATTTTGTTTTGAATTAAACAATTAGGAAGTGCGGAAATAGAGTTTGATTTAATTTTAAAAACTGCATTCTATAAATTACTCCATCATTTGAATATGTCGAACACTTTGAAAAGTAATTACAAAAAGTTTTTTTTCTAAGATTAATCTAGCACTTCACCATATTTCAACTTGAATTTAAGTCAGTTCTACTTCGAATTTATTAACTAAACAGCAGTGATATAATACTGTTTTTACGCTCAATATTAGAATGAATGATCCATGGCTGAATGTGTAGTCAAATTCCCCGGACAGTTGGTTTGGAAGCCTCCAGTTGCCGACCCAGCCCGATAATGCATCCAATCCCGTCTTCGTTTTATTTTGCGTCTTTCAAGAGTTACAAATGGATGGCGGAAAGGAAACGTTTGGACGCGGAGGGAAATCATTTCTATAAGAGAGAATGTAGTGGAAAAGTTTCAGATCAAGATAATATTTGTCGAGGCGACAGTTTCTTTCGATCTTTTTGCGCTGTAATATCTAGAATTTTTCTAAGAAAATATGTTGCAGCATATTTTCTATTCTTCTATTCACTTACAATTGTTATAAGTATATCAAAGAGTTGTTTTTAAATATGGGTTATGCAGCGGGCGCACACATTTGACTAAACTATCGCATCTACGTATGTCTAACTACCTAAGTATGTCAAATTGTATGTCCAATTTTATAATCTAAATAGAACGCCATGAAAAGAAAACGTCGATATTAAAAGGACCAAATGCAATTCATTCCAATCCGCTTAAATCTTTATTTAAATCATTTGAAAGATCGTTGCGTAGATTTAAAACAAAACGCTTTACGGAGCAGAGAATGAGCACTTCCGAAATTAATTTAAAATACCAATCGCTCGATGGGTTTAATTAAATTTCTTTTTCTTTAAGGTGAGTCGAGATGCAATCACACTTTTATTAGATGCCAGATCTTGAACTCTAGCACAGAGTAAAAATATTAACTGTTATGATTTGAGTTTTCGAGATACTTATTGCACGAAGAAACTTTGACAGTTTTAGTCTGCTGGCAACATTTTAGTATCTTCCTTACGTTTACTAAATAAAAAGGTTTATTGTGAAAGTACATCGTTGCATTATGTTAGTATTTTCTTTAATTAATTTTGTTAAATATTTAGATAAAAATATTTACAGTAGGTTGTTGTTTATGTTTGTTATATTCTTACTAAACTAGATCTATAAAATCGACGGATTTCTCTAAATTTAGCGTCAATCATTTGATTGTTAAGATAATGCGCTTTAACGATTTGCATCTTTCTGATTATTTATTGCATATTACTTGTTAACTTTAAAGTTTCTAAAAAAAGGCTTGGAAATAAAACGAATAGAACAAAGAAATCTATTGGAATAATTGTATTAAGAAATCAGTATTGTTAAGTTTAAATGCGGCGGGAATTATGACAGTTGCCTAGCAACGTCGGCGTATCGATACAAGCTTCGACTGAAACCCGATCAATTTCAATTGTTTCGGGCATATTGTCGTGTTTTAGGTAATTGCTCTATTACTCGTATAACAATATTATTGTTTATCCCAATATTGTGTATTTGTTGTTTATCATAGATTAGGAAACTATAAGTTGATTAATTAAATTGTACTCGTAATTGTATAAAAAGATTTTCACTAAATGTAATTAACTGTTCAATAATACTTTTAAAATGAAATATAATTGTTAAAATTAAAAAAAAAACAGTAAAGTACTCACAACATTACTTGATTTTATCGAACTAGACTATAATGCTTTCATTTAATTATGCTAAGAACTTGATTAACTAAAAGTAGTGTAAATTAATTAATTATTTCTCTAACTTATTGTCAAAAATCCTTAAATTTTAAATGTATTAGAATTCATTTTATGTCTGTTTTAGATTAACAACAAACTGATTTCAAATTTTAATATCTTAGCATTCTTTGTTTCCGTTCGAATATTTGTTTCTTTAGAATTGCAAGTGATTGTTTTCGCAAATATTTGAACCAACTATTCGTGATACCTATCCAGTTTTCAATTCACGTTCTACGCTCGTTTCCGGCTGAGCTACTAAGATATAAATGTAGGTCGAGTTTTCAGCTTTGGTTAGAATTTTTACAGTCGTTATTAGGGGCTTACCGAAAATGTTTGTAATTTGGAAACAAAATATGTGATTAAAGTCTGTGTTTTTGCCTTTATTTTTAAATATCTCATACGACTAAAAAACACGATGTCACCTGGAAGTATGTTCTGAGTAGAATAAAGTATCAAAATTTAGCGACACCAGGTAGCGACAACTTTACGAATAGGTGACATAGACACGCTACTGTAATTGGCATCTGCTAGTCAACGATCCTAACCACCGAGATGAATTTTAAAATCTGTCACTAAAATATTTAATATACGTTCAGGAGACTGAATATTGAAGTAAATAATCGTTTTTAAAACATTTTAAGCGTATATTATTAATTTTATAGCTAACTTTAGCTTATAGCTAGCTATTAATCTATATACTGGCTTTCGCCCGCGACCCCGTCCTCGTGAAATTAAAAAAAAAAGTGAGTAGCCTATGAGTTCCTCCAGAAAGAAATTTCATCGAAATCCGTTCAGCCGTTTAGGCTACAAACTCCATCCATCCATCCATCTAAACTTTCGCATTTATAATATTAGTATGAAGTATGATTAACTAGGTATATTTTTTAAATAATACACACATATGTCAAAGGTTAGTAATATTGTGCAGAATAAAGTTTTTATCACCAAATTATCATTTCAGAACATTAATAAAACTGTGCGTTTAATACCTAAGTCCATTTAAAGTTTCCCTTGCTGCTAACATTGTCCTGAGTGTTAAAGTTTCGGAAACTTAAATGACCGTGTTTTAATTAAAACGAAAACAAAGGAGTGTGAACTTTTATACTTGAGTTTTATATTAGATTAACATAATTAATATTCCAAATTTATAGTTACACTAGCTCTCGTCTGCGACTCCGTTCGCGTGGAGTTAAAAAAAACGAAAGTTTGTAGCCTATGTGTTCGTCAAGACTATCCTCTACATCCATTCCAAATTTCATCGAAATCCATTCAGCCATTTAGGCTACAAACTCTAACAAACATCCATCCATCCATTTAAACATTCGCATTTATAATATTAGTAACATTACGACTAACTGATCTCATTTACAATAGATAATACTCGTTGATATATTTGAATTATTGAGCACATCTACGCATACATTTTATTAAAAAAAAAAAAACATATTACTAAAACATTTTATGAGAAATATATTAAAACATTGTTCTAATACGATTTTAAAGCATTTTACCTGAGAAGCAATTTATGAGTTTTAAACGAGTAGCAGATTACAATATAGTTTGAGACAAAGCTGCAAAGCTTATTAAAAACCCTTTAAAATTATTACTTTATACAAAACGTGGCGAAAGGCTAATAAGACTTTATGGTACAGCTTTGGTGTCTTTTGTGTAATGTTCAATGTTATAGAAAAAATATTTTATTGTTTGGTAATACAATAGGTTTTCTTCCAGACAAGTTTGTTTTATATTATTCAACATTTCCTATGTTTATAAGTGTTATCTTTTATCTAGTCGTGTCTACATAAACTGGGTCGTGGTTGACCAAAATAAAAACATAAAGAATTTTGTACGTACTAAGTTTATTTAAGTAATGTTTGTGAGATAACACAAGGTCTTATTTACTGTAACTTAAAAGGTATTATTTTATAACAGCCGGAAAACAGCGCGCTAAGCAGACAGAAACTCAATTCAAGTTTTCAACAAAGTTGTATAGTGCTAAGGTAAAGATATAAAGTATCGCGAAAATATGGTGGCGCGTCGCGATGGAGACATGCCTCGAGTTGCGACGTCGGAAAGTTAAAAATCTAACATCGCTTCTGTAGAGGTACATTGGCGACAAGGCTTCTATTCATGAACTTTCCGGTCCCCGCCGTACCAGGTAACCCCTTTACCGATTTATGACGTCGCTGGGGTATTTGAATATGGTTACCATAAAAATAGACGTCCCGAGGACAGAAACTTTGCCAATAAAATGTAAATGATTCCGTTGGTGACTTTAGATTAGGTAGACTGGTTTGTGTTTGTTGAAATATGGCATTACCACGTAAATGCAGAGTATTGAAGTAATGCTCGGGTTCCTACGGCTTGACATTCATCGATATACCTCGTTCAGGACCTCAATGTTGTATATTATAAACGCATAAACAACATTTATTTCATGTGTGATAAGAGACGACTAATGTTTCTGGTCTGCGCTTCGTAAAATTATGTTTCTTTTCCTGAAGAATATAAATGTTTTTTTTTTCATTTTGCTTCTGAATAAACAATGTCCGTTTTGCTGGCTTTATTTTTGACCGACTTCCCAAGAAGGAGGTGTTCGATTCGTTTGTATGTTTTTTTATTGTATGTGTTACCGCATATCTCTGACCCGGGTGAACCGATTTTGAAAATTATGTTCTTTATACCATAATAAATTGTTTTGAATATTCATATTTCCTAATACATTATCGTTTTCTTATTTAAAATGTATTCCCTTCGTGAGCACTTTCGTGGAATCATTTTTACCTTCATATTATAACCGAATTCGTCGTGAACTATGAGTATTAAGTTTGGAACGTAACGGCAACTTTACAACTATGATCTCTCAGTCTCATCAAAATTTGTCATCAAATTCAATTTTGTATAAAATTTAAATTGCTCGTAAAATGCTCGAAGAAAATTTAATTTAAATGAATTAAATCCAACGTTGAAAGTATTTAATTTTTATGAAAGCAAACGAAGAAACTGCTATTTTAGTAAATTATTTTAATAAAATATTCTACATTCTACTCTCGCAATAAATTGTAATTAAATTTTGTTCGTGACAGAAATGTATTTAATATAACTAAAAATACATTTATAAGTAAAACAATTTTTCTCGCAATGCTCATTTTGCATATTAACCGCAAAAACCGTGATTAAATAATACAAAATGAACAAAAGACCACTAAATAAACATATTGAATGAAACAAGAATAATTAAAACATTACTATATTACTAATAATTTTATAACTAGCTGTTGCCCACGACTCCGTCTCTATGGTATAAATAAAAACAAAAGGAAATAGCCTTTGTGGTCTTCCATACTCTGCCTTGGATAATGAATACTCCAGTTTTTTTTATTATGATGACAAACAACAACAAAGCAATAAGTAACCACCCGAATACGCCAAAAAAGCGAAACGTCCGCTGTCCATAGATATCCACATTTGAAGTTGCATTCATCATCACCAAATCTATATAGGTCTCCACTGAGGGACTCGCAGCCTACCCTAAGTTAGTAACTAGGCCACAGTGAAGTACCCTGACTCAATGCAGGTTAGTTGACTTCACACGTCTTTGAATTTCTTTGCCGATATATCCTTGCATTTGCCTACATTTAAACAGAGGATGGGATACGCAGAAAAAGGATATATTTACTATGATATATATAATTCATAACTAGGTGTTTTAATTGTTTTACTAGTCTTACTAACATCATAAACTAGAAAGTTTAAATGGATGGATGTTTGTTAGAGTTTGTAGCCTAAAACCTAGACTACTGAACGGATCTCGGTGAAATTCGACATAGATGTTCAGGATAGCCTGGCAGAACATATAGGCTACTTACTTTATTTCCTACGCTTACGGATACACGGCCGAAAGCATGTATAAAATGAAATATGCAAATATATAGTATTATAGACACTAATATCTATATAGCGTTCTGGTGGAAATTTACGGCTAAAAGCTAGGCATTTAAACGTGGACGGCCCATTAGCGCTGATAATACTTAAATAATTTTAAAGGTCGATGTTTTATTATAAATCATAATGTAAGTGCATTTATAAATCCATTAAGCTGGATGTATTTTTATGGTTACCTTGGACCTTTTAAAACAATTTTGGTTAGTCCTATCGATTTGCCTCTTAATTATAAGTTACAGATATAAGAATACAATAAGGTCAAGTATTTCTCGACGATTTGATATTGTCTGATATCGAAGTGGATAGAACCAATCTAATAAGAATAGAAAAGAAACCTCCGACGAGTAATGAAACAAGAAGCCAATAAACATAAATCAAATCAATGATATTTATGAAAGAAACATTGATTTTTTAAACATATGTAACATTAAATTAGGTCTCTAATGAAGGCACACATAAGTTTGGTGGTAGGTCTTTAATATTCGGGTCAAACAATCGCTTCGCCCGACTATAATCTTTATTAGTACTATAAAGAGGAAAGATTTGTATTTTTGTATGTATTCGATTTACCTAAAAACTATTTCGCCGGTTTTAAAAAGTCTTTCACCGTTAGATAGGTAGTTTATCTGTGTGTGACATAAGTAGTGTATTTCATTATTTTTTTTAATTTCACGCGGTCGAAGATGCGAGCAACAGATAGTTAACAATATAGTCATATGTAGGTTTAGTTTTTAAATACATACTCGTAGTAAGGTAAAACTGATTATCACACTAAATAAAATACTAAAATACTGGGCTGAATTAAAACTCTTTCACCGTGAGTAAGGTAATTTATCTGTAACATAATTTTTAATATTTTTTTAAATTTCACGCTTACGTAGTTGCTAGTAAAATATAAATGTGAACTGAACGTTACAAATGTAAGAACAAGGAATAAGACCTTTGTGCATTTTAATTGAATTTGTGCAGTGAATATGATAACGGATGGTACGACCCTTGGAGCTGAGCCAAGCTCACCTGCACAGCGCACTACGAGCGTCATCACTATTATTATATTATTTAGCCCATTATATTTAACGTTTGGAAATTATTACAAATAATGTTCATTGTTCTAAACAATATATTGTTTACATTCTGAACTTCCATTTGCTAATATCTAAATTTAAATACTTAAATGGCAACCGAAGCCTTTGCCATTGCCTAACAATTATTTAGCGTTACCATAGCAATTTTGCTTCTTTGCTGCTATTGGCTAGTGGTTTTTGTACTTTTTTTGCAAATTAGATTAAATGTGAATTTAATAAAACATGTGAATATGACGAAGAAAATCATTTTAACACTTTTATGCTAAACAAGCAAACGGCTAGAATTCGCCAAAACAGCGAAGTGCGGTCACTTGATCATAAACATCTGTATTGGTAGATGGGACGCTCACCTTCCGACGTATAAATTTACTCAAGTTGATAATTTAATATTGCTTTGTGAATATTCTAGTTTGAAAATGAATTTATTAAATCTAGAAAAAAATTAGACAAACATGACGCTAATATCTTTTCCTTTCAAATAGTAAACTTTTGATGGATTTCTTTTTTAATTAATTCGGCTTTGTTGGGTTAGGAGGTTTCAAAGCATAATTTTGATTTACAATTAAGGCGCGACAAAATTAAAGTACTTAATTGACTTTATTTACGTCCAAATGAAATTTAATACGGAAGTAATAGAATATTTTAGTGAGTAATAAAATTTCAGATGAGTTTAGGGAAGTTTCTGAATCAAATTTGTTTTGTAGCAGGTTAAAATTTCGGTTAGAATATCGATGTTAATTTAATCTTAAAACAAATACATTTATTTCATGTTTTTTAAGCTAGAGGTTTGTGCCAGGCTTTTAGATGCATTGGGCGTGATTTCTAAGAAGCACGATTATTAAAAACACGATTTTGTCGCTTAAACTTAACTACCGTTATCTATATCTATACATATATTAAAATTAGTGTCTGTTTGTAATACCAAAAGAAAAATTTCAAATTTCGGAAAGATGGTGTATTTGCGTTGCTGATAACAATTTTTATTGTCTACCTATCTGTCTGTCTGTCTGTCTGTCTATCTGTTCACAAGCCGCGTTTGTTCCGGGTAATCTCAAAACGGCTGGGTCGATTCTGACCGGACTTTCACGGTAGGGTAGTTGCATAGAGGGGCATATTATAGACTTTTTTTATCTTAATATTGCGCTGAAGTATTCGCGAGCAACAGCTAGTTTTGACTAAAATCAGTACCAATATTTATTTTAAAATTTGCGAACAGAGTTCAATATATTCACTTTTTCAGTGAATTTTATCGCAAAGCATTTTTTGTGGCATCACGCGGCCATTTAAAAATCACTCTTAAAAATTTACATCGATAACGAGTTTTGCCGTAAATTTAATAGTTTTTTATTGATGTTTACGCTCGAATGCACAAACAATTTTTTTCAGGTGGTTTTTTCTTAAATTTGCTCAATATAAAATTGTTAAAATTTTTAGATTGGATTTTTTGTTCCAATGAACAATCTATAAGACCAATTAAGCTTCTATTAATCATTTTCATTGAATTGCGACAGAAAGCGAATTTTAACTAATTATGATTAAATTCGTCGAACGTCGGTGGCTCAGTGGTTTAAGCACTTGACCTGTAATTTACAGGTCTTGGGTTCGAATCCCGCCATGTACCAACGTGATTTTCGATTTTTCGAATTTTCATATGTACATAATTTACCCGACGTTCTTACGGTGAAGGAAAACATCGTGATGCAACCTGCACATATCGGCGAAGAAATTCAAAGATATGTGTGAAGTCGACCAACCCGCACTTGGCCAGCGTGGTTGACTATGGTCTAGTCATCCTTACTTAGGGTAGGCTCCGAGCCCCTCGGTGGGGACGTATAGTGAGCTGGTGATGATGATGATGATGATAAAATTGGTGACTATTGTTTTCAAATATGTACCTATAATAAGGGTCGTTAAATGTTATTGTTAAAGTTACATACATTTGTTACTAAATACACTAATTTTAATATTAGTCATATATGAAATTAAATTTACATTAAGAAGCTATGTGCTAAACTAAAAGTTAGAGTTATAAATCACAATTAGAATGGAAATAATACAAATGGAGTGGCATCTTTGTAATAAAATATAGAGCGTATTATTCAGGTGGCATCCATTAGTGCATTTGGTATGAGCTCTCCTCTAATGCACTGTAATAAATTGATACCCGAGTTTTTTTGACTGTTTTGTTACCTGATGCCCGAGTATAGTAATTAAAGTTTTACAGATTGTTTGCGAGAAAGGTGACATGATCATGAAGGGAGTGATGATTTCGCCAACCCTATGATGATGATGATGATGATGATGATGAGTTTTAAACATTGTTATGAACCTCTACATACTGCGTGTAGTTGATTAGGCTCCTAGTAAGAAGTAACAGTGGCAATGCCCGCTTTAACATCTTAGCACGAATGGGCCGGCACGCCCGGTGTAATACCACGACCACACAGAAGATAGGCGTGAAATGGAAGCAATTCCGTGTTTCGTCTGGTGAGTGTTGTGCCGGAGTCCTAATTTAAGTCCCTTTCTCTTTACCACTCTTTACTTATAAGAGGATGCAAAGGTGAAGTGAATTTGACGGTGGAGGAGATGCATAGGAAGGAAAATATCCTCTTCATGTGCGTCTCCTCCTTCGTCGTATAAGGGTAGAGCAGCGGTCGCTTCGCCATTTTAGCGGATTCCGGTAGCCGCTTGCTCGTTTGCCACCTGATGTTGTAAAAAAAAGATATTAAACTTGGTAGTTGAAACTTATAATAATGATTTTTATTTTAGAATTAAAAACTGCTACTAAAATTTTATCGACGTATTATCATTATAATTGATATAAAATCATAGCATTATTATTTACTGTTTATAAAAATAATTCGTACGTTTATACAAAATAATGTCTAAATGTCTTGTTCCTTTAAAAGAAAAAAAAGAATATTCTTAAATATCCGCCCTTCAAATTAAATTATTAACGATAAGCGTGCTTCGCCTTTTTATCAGATAAGCTTTGATGAATTGCTAATTAAGGCTTATGTAAAAGATATTTCTTTTTCTAAAAGAAATAAATCACGATAAAAACTCCTGGTCATTAATTTAAAATCTTTTATAAAAATAATTTCTTCCATCAAAGTTTTAAAATAATAAAATAGTAACATACATATAAGATACTCCTAAAACATTTGTAAGAGAAGTTAATACTCGTATATGTGGTATGAAATAGAAGTTCCTACTTGATTTTAACAGTACACGAGATGTATGATTTCAATTTGAATAGATTCATTTAAAATTAAAATGACATGTCCCATCGTCATTCAGCAACTTTCCTTGCAGACTCGAAACATAGAGTGAGTAATTAAGGACCATTGTATGAAATTGCGTGTGATGTGGCGGACGCGCAAACTGAGAACTGTGTCGGCTTCGAAGTTGAGTAATTAGTTGTGAATGATACCGTACGAAGAGATTTGATAAAATAGTTAAAATGTTTATTTCTCTGTAAGGTTAAACCTATGTTGAGGAAAAGACGTTCTTTGAAGACACCCAACCGTATTCTCTTAGTGAATTCTAGTCATAAGGGAGTGCTCTGAGTAACATAATGTGATTACATCTATACTAATGTAATAAAGCGTAAACACACACTTCTTTGTTGCCTAAGATGTCAGCAATTACAGCATATTTTCGAATTACTATATTAAGTACACTACAGTATGATCAAACTATAGTTTTATTTATGTCAGGGTTTCAGATTAACGATTAAATCGGTATCGGAACTCAGACAAACACTATCATTCCAAGTGTCAATTAGATGTTTCAGTTCGTTTAACATTAAACTGATTTATAGATAAGAAATAACTTATTCATGTATTTGTTCAACCTTTGTTTAAATAAATACTAGTACTTTTTTTAATGTACCTAGGTACTGGTTGAAAAATTAACTTTCTTTTTTTTATAAGATAAGGGGGCAAACGAGAAGCGAGAACACCGAAGTGGTCAACGACGCCCATGGACATCTGCAACACCAGAGAAACTACAGATGTGTTGCCGGCCTTTGAGAAAATTCAAATTTATATAAAATCTTGTTGCTTTCCAAATTCAATCTTATAATTTACACATTGTAACGCAAATAAAAAAATATACTCCGTATTCCTGAATACGTTATTTTCGTGTAGCGTCGCTAAATATGTCATCTGACACTAGTAAACCGCACCCGACTCCGCGCTGTTCCCATTCCGACATAGCGGTAATAAAACTTTACATTTTGTACGCAAATGCAAATCTCATGCTTACGATGTGGAATGACAAAGTTAGTTGAGAAAGAAAATTTAAATAAAACACAAAAGATGTTGGGGTTAAATTTGATTCTGTAAAAAAATACATTTGACTAACCGAGAGTTTCTACCTCCGAAACATTTTATGTAAAATAAAAAAAATCTCTTTTTTTATTTAATTACAAGTGAATAATTTTTATAAAACACATGATGAATTCCGGCTTTAATCGGCTTTTTCATTGCAACACTGTCTAATGTGCGTAAAGAAATTGTTACATATTTTTCTTTAAATTAGTGAAATAGGAAAATTTATGTTGTACTCCTGTACTCTATCCTATGTCCGTCTCCTGGCTTTAAGCTACCTCCTCACCAATTTTCAGCCATATCTGTAAAGCCGTTCTTGAGTTATAAATAGTGTAACTAACACGACTTTTATGTATAGATCTTATAAAGATCACTTTAATATCTAAGTATTAACAAGGTATTTATATAAAGTCCGGCTTACTATCGGTAGCGCGCAGGATCGGATACTGATCGCCAATTACGAACATAATCAGTAGCGGATTAAGATTCCTATTTTTATGGTCTTCATAAGCTTTAGTAGAGTTGAGAAAATTACATCTATTTATATGAAATTTATAGTTCTTGTTATACGATAGGCTTGTTTGTATTTCATGCAAATAGTAAACTGAGTGTTAATTTGATTACTGGGTACTATTGATGTTTACAAAAAAATAAGACCCACCTGCAAGCACTGACTTTCGGATAAAAAGAATTATCAAAATCGGTCCACCAGCGGCAGGGTTATGTCGTAAAACACATAAAAAAACATACAGACGAATTGACTACCTCCTTCTTTTGGGAAGTCGGTCAAAAATAAAGTGTTATTTTTTTACTTAATGTACATTTGTATTTTATGCATGAACTTAATAAGGAACATTTCAACAGAGATATATGTGGGAAGAGGTTGATGCGGTCGTAAAACTGAGTGATATAAACATAGATGTAAGAAATTACGTAACTCCACTCTTGTTGATCCACAGTGTATACATGCGCCGATTACGGCGGCCATTTGCCATGTACCAGATGTATAACTCACTTCACCGCGCCCATAAATATACTGGGCCAAGCGTCAGATCTTAATACTTAATATTTATGCGGTATAAAGTATTCAACACTGGCTTTCGCCCGCGACTTTGTCCGCGTGGAATTAAGAAAACATAAGTGAAGTAGCCTATGTGTGCCAGACCAATACATTTGTACCAAATTTTATTGAAATCCGTTCAGCCATTTAGGCTACAAACTCTAACAAACCTCCATCGATCCATTTAACCTTTCCCATTTATAATATTACTAGCTTTCGCTCGCGACTCCCTTCGCATGGATTAAAAAAAAGTGAGTAGCCTATGTATTCTTCCAGACTATCCACTACATCTATACCAAATTTCATTGAAATCCGTTCAGCCGTTTAGGCTACAAACTCTAACAAACGTCCAACAAGGTGTGCGCCTGCTCTAATTGATAACTTCTTATAGTATTTCTCGTTTTAAAATTTCAAGGCGTCTATTTTAGAGGTTATCTTCTCGAAATAGTCGTTGGAAGTATCTATATATACATTAAAAGAGTAACGGGTTTTATTACTGTAAACATACCTAGCGTTAGACAATCATGTAGGATGTTATAATAGTTAATTTACCATAACAGGGTATACAGGAGACCTAAACAGATTTGTATTAGATAGACTAGATGGTGTACAACAATGTAATTACCGGCCAGGATGTTGATAGACATATGAACAAGACATATAGATACACAATCCAATTTGGCTGTTTATAGTGAAGTTAGATTACCATTCGCTTTGACGTCTTAAACCCAACGTAATAGATATAATGGTTTTATTACTTTGACATTTATTGTTTACTAGCCTTCGCCCGCGACTTTCCGCATTTAATAAAAAAAAAAAAACAAAAGTAAGTAGCCTATGTCTACGTCTATGCCAAATTTCATCGAGAACCGTTCTGTAGTTTTAGATTACAAACTCTAACAAACCTCCATCAATCTAAACTTTCGTTTTTACGACATTACTAAATTGTTTTATCAATTTTTATATATACGTTTAAATTACTATATTATAATGACATTTAATTTCCCTACAGTTTAAGAAATTTAACTTCAGACTGAATTTTAATGAAATTGGAACTAATTGTAAAGTCGAGTAGATCTTGGAACTTGTTTTAATAGTTGAAGATGTCAATTAGAAATGTCTTAATTTAACTTGTGTATCGCTATAAATGATTAAAAATTACAAAGATCGTTAGTGTCATAAAGGTAACTTATTAAAAAAAATATATTTAAAGAAAACATTGTAACTTAAATGTTAATATTACAAAGCTTTGTTTCAAAGCTTTCTTTAATGTCAAAGCATTAATATAGATTTTTTTGGCATTATCAACGCAGTTACAAGTTTAATTTTATAGATATGAACTATTTATAATGTTCGTTATATTTGTCCTATATTAAAAGCATTGAAGTCCACTTTGTCTCAAGAACTATCGTCGTAGGTTTTTCTGCCAACAAAGCGTATTTCAAAGCCCTTTCTATAATCTCAAGATGGATTTACTGCGGTTATTAACATACAATTTGCACATAATCTATCTATACCAATAATAAAATTGGAGTGTCTGATTGTAATATAAAAAAAATCCAGATTTAGGGAAGATGATGTATTTGCGTTGCTGATAACTGTCTGTCTAGCTGACTGTCTGCCTGTCTACCTGTCTGTCTGCAAGTCATGTTTTTTTCGGAAAACGACTGGGCCAGTTTAGACTGGACTTTAACTAAAACGTAGCTGACATAGACGGGCATATTATAAGCTACTTTTTTATTTAATATTGCGTGGACGAAGTTGCGGGAAATAGCTAGTTATTAATACAATTACCCCACAAGTTTATACGTTGTTTTGGAAAAACTTAAGTTAAACAATTAGTTAGTAAAATTAGGTTTGGTTTTGATTCTAAGCCAATGCGTTTTATATTTTTTTTCTATTTCAAAGAAACAATTACTTAATATATTAATTGTTAGATTTCACGATAACCAGATAATATAAATACAATTATTTAAACATCCATTCGATATTAGATTGCCGAAAAATTATTCTTAAAATTGGATCAAGATTTCTCAATTTTAGAATCGATTTATCCTTCGCGAGGTAACCTAATTTTATGGTACACCGACGGAATGGCGTCGCCTCGACGTGTTGTGACGCTTCGCTAAGCGATTAGATTCAATGGGAAATAGAAAATTTTGTGTTAAACCAAGGCAACAATCTGCGTGACGCGATCATTCAATATTACGCATATGTATGGTATGCCGAAATCTGTAGACCGAATCTTATTTAGCTTTGTACATTTTTATTTTTTAGTCAAATATTACACCAAATTGTCAATTTCGCTGGATAACAGCGAAATTATATTACGAAATTCGAACATAAATCATATAGCATTATGATGATTAATTTAAAACAACCTTATTTACATCTTCTCTATAACCTTTAACCGTGACCGTGAAAATCTACGTTAACTGGTTCTCGCATTTTTTTAAAAAAAAGGTACAAAGTTTACGCTCAAGTATTAAAATGTACAATTATTTAGAACAAGCTTTCGCCCGTGGAGTAGGACTACGACTACGCTAGTGGAGAATAAAAAAAAAACAAAAGAATAGCCTATGTGTTCTTCTAGACGATGCTCTACATCTACGCTAAATTACATTGAGATCCGTTCAGCAGTTTAGGCTATAAACTCTAATATATCGAAAATCGATCAATTCATCTAAACTTTCGCATTTATAATATTAGTAAGATTACAATAGTGTTGCTGAATAATTCCATTCAAATCCCCCAGTTTTATTCAAACATTTTCCTATAGTGTCGAAGTTCGGTCGATGTGCCACGACTGCCCGGTATACAATAAGAGCATACGAAATATATCAAAGTGGGAAGGCACTTTCCGGGAACCTGCTCATTTTTCCGACGTCCACGTGGGACGTAAGTACATGGATTTTAACTTAACACACGAATCTTTGTAAGGAGTACACTTTTATCTCTACTTTGAGTAGCTTTAAGAACCTAAATTTTATTTTAAGAAGTAAATGAAAGACGAAGAAAGGAATGCGATTTACACAGCGAATTTCAACGCATGAACTTTTTGAAGGCCATATAATATTCCTTGGAACTTTCCCTTAATTGAGCCGCATATTGTGTGGTACAGAAAACCTAAAAACGAACGTAAAGTTTCCATACCAAGCAATCAACGCTAGAAGTAGTTGCGAACCGAACTCCGTAGTTTAAAACATTGTTTTGTGAAAGACTTCAGTTAAAACTAGTTGCCCAAATCCTATGAGATAGAAGATTGTATGTTGGCAATTTGGAAATTACCTGTAAAATAAAAGAAAAATCATGCGATGTATTTAAACGTTTGCGCCTATAAAATAGGCGACTTGAGTTTAATGTTGATGTAAATTTTATTGCGCACACCTGAAACTATACTATCTCATAATTGATTAGTCAATCGACAATCGCACAACAGTTGTGCGATAGTTTAGTCAAAGGTGTGCGCCCGCTCTAAAGGTTACAAAGCATGTTACAAATAATTTTAAAGCTTTAAATATTGATATATTTTATTTTCTTGTTTTAATTTAACTTAAACTTCAAAACAAATTTATAAATGCAAATATGCAATTGCATGATATTCCTCGAAAGTTGTAAACGAACTTTTTGTAGTTGGAATCCACGGTTCCACACTTTCCAGTTAGATCTGTATGCAAACTGAAAACATGAGTAATTTCTAAACTTTCATCGCATTCCGTACACTTGGATGTAATGTGTATTTATCATATATATTTTGTGACGTTAAAGTAATCGAAATTAGATTTATCTCCGAAAGTCTTAGTTACTTCACATTTTCTTTTAACATAACTTGATTGACTATAAGATTACAATAGCAAAAACTTCTAGAGTCAAGTTTTTTTTTAAAATTAGTTATTTAACTATTCGTTGAGGTAAATATTTTATAGCACAAAAAGTAACATACAATTTTAAACCACTCGTATGACGTAAAAGGTAAGTTAACTAAACGATTCCACTTGGAGTTTGGATCGCGTCTTATTGAATTATAGCTGTACAGGACGTGACTCGGCAGTGTCTGTGATCGGGCCATCGAATCCTCCATGTTTGCTCTATTCTTGTACGTGAACGGTTGACTTTAATCGATTCTTGAATGATTCTTGTCGCGCCCCTTTTAAACCACTCGTGCTTCGTTCACATGATTTTTTATCGTGATTGTTGCTTAAACATCCCGTTTTACTAGGTCAAGTGCAATAATCATCGACTTTGTCGTTTGTTTTCTAATTTTTACACTCGAAAGGGTCTATCCACGAGACGGTGGAGACATAAACCATAAAGTATTAAGATTGAATGCGGATGGTAACAAAAGAAGAGGAAGATCGATGAAAGTATGGATTATGTGCAAGAGGATATGCTTAACAAGGGAGTGGATTCAGATATGACGGTTGATAGAATTGTATGGAAGAGCAGCACTTACTGTGCCGACCCTCCGCAAGTTAATGATGAAAGGGTCTATAGCTTGGTGAATTGTTCTGGTTTTCTTTGCTCATAGTATAATCATATTTAAATATATTTTTTAACTATTGAAAAAGACTTAAGTCTTGTGCGGTTCTTTCTAAAAGTATACTTCAATATACGCTGTACCTTTGAGATGGTTAAAGTTTACCTTTAAAAAATTCAATACCAAAGTGGCGTGAGACACGCGGAAACAACGAGAAAAGTGGGAAAATGAATAATCAAAGAAATTTAATTTTACGATGGCTCTCGTCCTATTCAAAGACGGGGACACAATAAGTGAAAGGGTTTCTTTTCAGGCACCTCGGCTTTAAAAAATTGAGGTAGTGGAACGTGAATAACAATTGGGCCCTCAGGGGGCACGAATCGGAAGGTGGGGAGGGGATAGATTGATGGTACCCGTTTGCAGCATCTGTCGTTTAAGTGAACATCGATTATATACAATACACCTCGCTGTTTCTTTGTTTGAAGAGCTATGTTTGACTCGACTCATTACTCTCTTCGTCTTTGGGGATTAATTTCATAATTTAAACAAAAGACAACCTGATATTTTTCTCCTCGGGGACAGCAATATTTAAGGATAGAAAGAGATCGTTTGGGGTATTGAAAAATTTACTTCACGAAGTAATATTTTTTCATCAAGTTCAATATTTATGGAACTGTCATTGGAAAATGTATTTTGTTTTCTTCATTCTTTCTACATTTCTTATACTAATTTCTGAAACGAAATGAATACAAGGTAAAAAAAACTGTTTAGTTAAACATGTTCAAGTTATGTTTAGACTAAAATGTATTTGAATACTAGTTTTTTTATAGTAAGGGCCTTTGTGTCCTCCTGCTAATCCTTCGTAAAGTGAAGCCACTGTTATACGGAACATGAAATTAGTTTTAAAGTTTCTATAGTCGAACACCGGTGATGTGGTCTTGTCTTGAATCCTTATTAAACTTAGTAGGTTGTTGTAATGGGAGTCCAAGAAGTGATCTATGTTCGACGTACGAAGTTGTACAGATGACCTCCTTTAGAAGAGCTTAGTGTCTCTTAGACAACATAAAGCTGTGTTCACAAAGATTCGGAAACATGAGATAAAAAAAAACCTATTTAACATCTACAGTTTGTAAACTAGTAATTAATTGTATTTTAATAAAAAAATTCTTTATCCACCTATAGATGTAATTACTTCGTTTAATGTGTCTTAAAGTCACCGAGAAATAAACTTAGAACATAAATTGAGTGCTTTACGCTTGCTTTACTTTCTTTATTAGCTGAACCACCTATAAAACAGATTATTATTGGTTAACCTTTCCCCTCGCCATAGACGATAAAAGTATAAAAATGGATACCACAGTCGACTAGTTCAATATATTATATTATGTAGTGCTTGGTTTAGATAAATTATTTTTACACTGCAAGCTATTAATAAAATTAAACCGGGGCAAAAAGCTTTTGATAAAGTCTAATTTTTATTCTGTTTCATTTCTTTTGTGTATAATTAAGCATTTCATGTTTATTATTGTAAATGAGCCGTTTTGTCAGGCGATATTGCATGGCCGTGGTGATTTACGAATGATATTCTAAAGTCGCAACCTATATAATTGCGTTAAGCAATAATTAAACAAAGGGTGCAGAAATTACGAATTTATAAAATCTTAGTTACACGTAGTACACAAAAATATCAAAAATTTCCACTTTAGTATAGTGTTAAAAACCGAGACTAATTGTTGTTTTGCTTATCAAGATAAGAAAAACTATTTATTAACTCTAAACATTTCTATTTAGAACAAAATAAAGGTTGACAATAATGTTATGTAGCATGTTGAATTTTCAAAGAAGTTTTTTTATTATTAAAGAAGTTGAAAAATTTCATACATTACATACAAAACACACACACAATACTTAATATTCATGAATTTTTGTTGTTATTTTATTAAAATATTTGTATGTTAAAGTAAATCTGAAGCATACCTTATTGTAAGTAAGTAAACTGTTGACAATTTACTCTTGATGCGAACATTCTGAGAAAATAAACACGTTGTTAATAATAAGGGATTTAATGTCGAAGATACTTAGTAACCATGACAACTAAGTATAATAATTGTGCTTGAAAAATAAACGTTAATTTGAGATATTTTTCTTATTTTATTTTCATTCATAATCTCAACTAAGTATATCTCAAAAAATTACGTGGTCGTTTTCTTTGTTAATACAGTCCCGTATTTAAAGAATATGGATACTAAAGGATAATCGGCTTAGAGGCTAAGACCAGCTATTTACCGACGAATTCTAAGAGCTTTTATTTTGGTTCAAATCGTTTGTGGAAAAGAATTTTATTTTTATATCATAGAATGGCAAACGAGCAAACTGCGACTTGAAATCGCGAACCGTCCGCTGCCCATGAACATCCGCAATGCTGATGCGTTGCCTACCTTAATCGATGGAGGAGGCTCACATAAAGAGGATTTCTTCTTTCTATGCGTCTCCTTTTCCTTTTCCACTTTTCTTTCCCATTCTTACCTCTTAAGAAAAAGGTGGAAAGGGAAACGGACTAATAGTAACTTCGGCACCACACTCATTAAAAGAAACGCGGAATTGCTTTCACTTCACGCCTGTCTTCTGTGAAGTCGTGGTATTGCACCGGGCGAGAATGTGTTAAATCGAGCTCTACCACTGTTATGATAAGATGGATTTTATAGCGTGTTTTCTCTTGTTTATACCGTAATTGGGATGGTGTAAGCCCGAAAACTCTGTTTTGTAAGTGAATAGTATTCTTTCATTGAGAGTGAAGGAAAACAAGCGTCTTTGATATTACGTAAGTACGATTACCGTCAGTAAACATGTTGATATTAACAAAAAGATTTGTAGTAACGTAACCGATGTTTATGGGAAATTGATATTTTCAATATCAATTGGTCCTTATACAGCGCCTTTGGCAAAACAACCTTTGTTATGTTTCACATTATACTAAGTTATTTTTATGACATTAATACGTCTTTAAATATATTAATGTGTGAGTGTAGAGAAAACGTGTGAGTTGAAATAATAATTTGAAAGGGAATTTTTAAACGAAACGAGTTCAAAGAATTTTTAGTTCATATAATATAAATTTGTCAGACAAGGATTTTCTAAATGTCACAGTATACATTTATTCTGTAACACCATCTTTGTATTTAGAATATTACATCACGCTATATTTTTCATTGTTTTGTTAAACGAATAATAAATAAATTTTAATTTACAAAGTGATCACTGTTTTATCGAGCACGAGAGCGCCAATGACTCAGGGTTTTAGCACTTGGTTCGTAATCTACAGGTCCTGGGTTTGAATCCCGCCATGTACCAATGTTATATTCCATTTTCCATTGAAACTCGTAATTATAACCCGTATCATGCTAGGTCAAGTACTTAAGTTACTTAGTGAATAAAATATTTAATGAAATATTTCGCCCTTAAGACTATTAACTAATATGACAAAAGATTAAACGCACGATCAGATATAACTGCGTCATATAAATATAATTTCCGACCCCTGTATGGAATCATAAAGATATTTTTGCACATGTTGCGTCCGCAAGAACGTGCGGAGACGACCGCTCGAGGACTTCAACCCCGCCAGTAAATAAGGATCATACGATTATTGGGAACGGGGTATACATTCACAGGGGGACTAGGATTTACGGACAGCTGAAATGCGAAATATTGTAATACCATGTTTATTTTCTTTATTATTGTGTATAAGGGAACGACACGACGTGCACTTGTTGCTATATAAAAATATTGTACTAAAAAGTAGGTTGCAAAAATTCTGTAAAATAGATTAAAATACATCGTGATGTCAATCATTTATTCTTAAACTAGCGATAAACATTTGAATACCGACCTAATAGTTTGTGCAAAGATTTAATAAATATTCAAATAGAGTATTATATAAATATGTTACCTATTTTAAATAACAATATATTAATATAGATTCAGTAAATAAAATATCTCATAGTCCGAATATAAATTCGTATCTCTTTGATCCCTTACAGATATTAATTTAATAAGAATCTTTTTATGAATCATCGATTGATATTATATTACTTTTGTTATAATAAAATAGTCTGTCTTTGACTTTGATCTTAATATCTGAGAATAAAAAAATAAGTTTTTTAATGTTAAGGAACTGAAGTAGATTGAGATAATGAAAAGTGACTATGTACTAAATACCGTTTACTAAAAAAATATCATAACTATATGAATAGATTTCTGGCTTTAATAATTGTAATTAGTTATGTCAACACGAAGTCGAAACGTTTCGATAGTAGTTTAAAAAGTTTTACATTTTTAATACATTTATCAAATCTGTAGCATTAAATCGAACGTAAATAACATGATTTAATTTTTCTGTATATCATCGCACTTCAAATTCCTGTTTACCTGCGGATGCCGGTTTTCCCCCATTGCGACGAAATTGCCCTCCGCCGCGGTAGGGGAAATAAGCTATATGAGATTACGTAAAATGTATTAACAACAGAAGGTTTCTGATTATTTTTCCGATTTGTAGTTATTTTAGGATAGTCGCAATAGTGTTATAAAAGTAATCTATGTTATTTAAACTTTCGTGAGACATTTTATAACTATTTATTATACGGCTATTAATGCATTATCCCTTGCCCTGAAGAAGGACCCCCGCAGGGTCTGAAACTGGTCGGTGTCGTCACCGAAAAAAGAAGACGTAAAATTATGAGTAATCTATGTATTTATATATTTTAAGGAACTGTTTTACAATAAAGTAATTTTCCTATTTTACATATATAGGCCTTCTAAATTATTATTCACAATCCGCAATGTCGATTTCGGGACGTTGATGTATTTGCGTTGTTGTTAACGAAAATCGCATTTATAATTTTTTGTCTGTCTGTCTATCCGTAAACCGCGTTTATTCCGGGTAATCTCCGTAACCACTGGCCCGATTTCGACCGGACTTTAACTGAAGGATAGCTGACATAGACTGGCATATCATAGGCTACTTCTTTTATCTTAATATTGTGTGGATGAAGTCGCGGGCAACAACTATTCTTTAATAAGACTGTTTAGTTTGCTATATTTTAGATTATTAAAAATAGTATAACTTAAAAGTGAATCTCAAACAAAACCATCCCTCATTTTTATAAAGAAAGCTTTTACGTTCACAAGAATGCTTATAAATATTTTATGGCGGGCGTAAATAGGATAAAACTGCCTTTCAATTCTATAGCTGACCTATTTGATACCCATAGGGAAAAGTTACACGAGGAAATTTCTGCATAAACACTCCAAACAAAGAGGTAATTATTAATTTTTAACCTTTGATCTTTAAAGCTTTATTTTTCACTTAAATAATACAAAGTTATCAAAAATTATCTGTTTACTATTCTTTTTGCAACTAAAAAACTATAAGTTTACGACAAGAACGTTTTTGAAATGAACTATTTTTAACTTGCGATTTAATTGCGGTTCAGACAAAAAAAATGAATCCGAAACGATACTCTTGAGTTAGCAATCCTTCACAACTTTCGCAGTCGGGAATGAGACGGAGTAGTTACTGGATTTTAATTAAACTCCTCAAGATTTTTCCAGCGATTGTCTAAAGTTATATTTAGAGTTTAACGTTTCAATGTATTTTTTCTGTTTCGAAACAGTTTGGTTTCAAATTAATTAAACTTAGTCTACACAATCTATATTGGGAGTTCTTCATTGCGTAAGTTTCTTAGGGAGTTAAGTACTTAGAGGTCGAATCTATTGTTCAGTACCGACTTAAGGTGTTCCTAATTTCGTCACATGAAATTCGGTTTGATTGAATTGAAACTGTTACATTGTTTGGAACGTTCAATCATTGCCATCGACGTTCTTTGCTTTTCTTATACTAGCTTTAGCACGCAACTACGACCGCGTGGAATTAACAAAAAAAAAACAAAAGTAAGTTTCCTGTTATTCCAGATTAATCTCTACATCTGTGCGAATTTTCATCGAGACCCGTTCATCAGTTTGAGCTACATACTAACTAACATTCATCCATCTATAATATTAGTAATATTATTTTGACAATAAATGATTAAAAAACATATTTCTGCCATACGCCAAAATGCATGTATCCATAGTATAACCCGTCATCCGCTGCAGGGTTCAAATTAAAAAAAAAGTATATTGCTTCAACCCACGCTGTAAAATGTAAAAGAATACAAACTTTATGGTCCATTACAAGAATCTGTGCATAGAATAAGATAATGTTCAATTTTATTGTTCTTCCAAAGTTTTATAGCTGTTTAAATACTTATCTCGAATCATTTCATACTGAAATCAAAATTGTACGTTTGCTTTCCAGTTGTTGGACTTGTAGCTTTTGAGAAGTAGGTTTTGAATATTCTACATTGTATTGATAATTTTAAAAAAGAAAATTAAAATGCAATTGTAAAATATATAACAATGTAATGACTACTATAAAATACTTAAAACATGAACTAAACAAGAATAATACGATTTAAATGCTATATAACATTGTGTCATATCTAAAAATACGTAGTATGAATTATTTTTTCTTATTTGTGTTTTAGGTAACAGACTTTTGCTCCACCGTACACAAACTAACAGCATAGAGTCACGTCCAATTTTAAATCTAATGTGTTAACGCACTTCGATTGGAAGGAAAGTAATTCCATCTATGCAGTCAGAGCACTAATAAAATTAAGGCACAAGGGCGATTTGACTACTGTAGATCTAGTTGCGAATTTCATTCAGCTAAGTTTAATAAAATTTGAAAGTGACGACGTAAAGAAAAGAGAAATAAAACTTTTGTTCCACTCCATCCAACCTTTCCGTTTTATGTATTCGTTTCAACGCTTCCTTTACTTGTTTACATTTTATTGCATATATTGGTAAGTTTTTGGCTTTATTATTGAGATGAAGTCGCGTTACATATTCAATAATCATTGGCATTAAAACAACTGAATAGGAGACGACTTAATCATTATCATCTCCCCTGCCTTAACCTACTCCCGTAGGTTCGGCGCACCGGGTTTTCGTACTCCAAAACTCTATCATCCGTCATCTCAGTCACCACTCCCTTCTTGATCATGTCACTTTTCACGCAATCCATCCATCTTTTTCTAGGTCTACCTCTACCGGTGTACCGACGACTATCTTACCAACAAATATCTGATAATACAATATTTTTCCTTTGTCCAATAAAATCAATTTAAATAAAATATTTTTTCATATGTACATTATATACCCGACGTTCTAACGGTGAAGGAAAACATCGTGATGAAACCTGCACATATCGAAGAATAAATTCGAAGATATGTTGAAGTCAACCAACCAGCAGTAGGCAAGGGTGGTTGACTAAGGCCTAGTCACCCTATTTAAGGGTAGGCTGCAAACCTTAGTGGGGACGTATAATGAGCTGGTGATGATGATGAACTAAAGTACAATTTAAAAACGTATAATAAAGAACATTGGGTCTTTTGAAGAAGACTTCTAGCGCAAATGTTGTCTAAGTCACACTTAGGGACACCCTTGTCGACACGACTTATGTTACTGGTCCGTGTGATTAACAAAAAAGATGTAGGTTCAGTCAAATTACTTTTTAAGACGGACAAAATTACTTCCCATACCTCATTTTACATATCGAGCTGCAAAACTCGTAAGTTGCTCTTAAATAAGCTAATATTTTTCTTCGAACGCTTTAAATACGTTTATTAAATACCATTTTAATAAATATTAATAAGATAGATATAAAGCAATGAGTTTTTTTATTTTCATTGTTTTGTAAGAAAACGACAAAATTATCATTACTTTGAAAGAAACAAATGTTACCTTAAAATAAACAGTAATTCATTATGACAAGGTTACTTTTAGGATGCGGTAATAAAAGAAGGTCGATTAACAAGTAAATAGAAAATAAAGAAACGAAACATTTTTTCTAACATTATTTCAAGTATTTTACACGAATATCTGTTAATAAGACAAGGGTGTACGAAAATGAGTAACAGCCCGAAGCGTACGTGGTTCCTTATTATCTCGCCTTTCTTAATGACAACCTAACCTAACAATGTTTATAAAATATAACACAATCAGATATTACATTTATTTCATAACCAACATAACATCACTAATTTAGTTTATCCAGTAATCCATAATTCGTTACATTAAAATTGTTACAACATCTGGACCATTATTGTTCTACCATTTTATCTATACGAATATAATAAAGAGAAAAGATTTGGATTTTTTTTATAATATAAGATGGCAAACGAGCAAGCGGTTACCTGAATCCACCGAAACAGAAAGCTACTGCTGCCCATTAACATCCGCGATTGCAGATGCGTTGCCTAATTGACGGAGGAGGAGACGCACATAAAGAGGACATTCCCATTCCTATGCGTCTCCTTCGTCGTCAAATCCACTTTTCCTTCCCATTCATTCCTCTTAAGAGAAGGGTGGAAAGGGAAAGGATTTTTGTATGTAACAACTTAAAAACTACTGGGTAGATTTCTTAAATTATTTTACCGTTAAAAAGATGTGTTATCATTAAGTAACAGGCTGTATTTTGTAATATATTTATTCCACGTGGACGAAGTTCTGAGCAACAGCTGGTTTATATATCCACCTAATAACTCTTTGATTTGATGAAAAAACTATTATTATAGTGCCCAATAGTGACAATTGAGGATCCTTTATATTTGACGCTTTTCCAAATTTTTACCTTAGTGTATAAATTAACAAAAAAAAAATACTTCGAGTAAATTTATTGCTAATAAAGTTTCTTTTAATGTTTTGTTATCTTATTTATCGTTTACGTCGTTTCAAGTACACTCGCAGCTGCTATCGACTATTGAAAGTCAAGTGTCATTAAATCAAGAGGGCGATTCGCAGAGTTTTCCAATTGAGATATTTCATTAATTTGTTTATTATATAATTTAATACTTAGATAAACATTCTTACATTATTGTTATAATTTAACAATCGATGTAAAGTATTTTAGATGAGTCAAAGACAAACACAAGAAAGAGCTAAAAAGATTTCAACCAAACACTATTCTCTTTCTGTTAAAAGCCGATAGCTATTTGTCTCTACTGCTTTTCTAACGTGTTATGTTAACTCTCGGTTGAGCGGAATTGTTATAATATTTGTATTTCATTACATATATATTCTGTATTATTTCTGTTATGAAAGAATCGGAATATAAAAATAACAGATTGTATCCACGTCATGAATAACCTTGCAAAGAGAAACTCGTGTAAATACAAATACAGAGGAATTGTTTCGAGCGATCGTTATTGTTTGATACGACAGGGACCCTACTAAGCTCGCTGGACCGGAATCCTTTAAACACAGTTAAAAAGCCACAAAGGTACGCAATAACGTAATGTTGCCGCACGCCAAACCGAAAACAATTCATTTCTGTGAAACGCCGCCCCCCACCTCGCCTCATCTACCCCGGAACAGCGGCGGCATGCTAGCCGATCCGTGAAAAGCAATTCTTCGCATTGCGTTTGCCTTTTTCACCGTACATTTAATTCGGAATGGTGTAATAGTTTAAGCTAAGCGCTTAACGCATGCATATTTTTAAGTCACCATTCTTAAATCGGTAACCATACGGTTAAAATAATGTATATAAAGAGTAAAACATTGAAAATACTTTGTAACAAGAAGCTATGGTGACTATGAGAGGGTGTATAAGTCTGATATTACGAAGGGGAGAAGGGAATAGATAATGTATTCCCCAAAGTGCATCCCATAAAATAAGTTTCTTAAGTATAAATTTTACATCAATTTAAAGTGTGTTTTATCCGTTCACAGATTCTTTTTCATGACATTTGATTAGATGAACACAATTTAAAGAAAGGAAATGTTTACAAAAACGTGTTTGTCGATGGTCATGAGAAAAATCTTAGAATTACCATACGGGAACAAGTGTAAATAGAATAACATTTTCTCACAGCGAGTGGTGCGCTCCCCTTTTCGCTTGTTATATTTGGTACAATGAGCACACAAAGAAATCCCAACAAGACTAGAAAAAAGCTTCAGATATAATGTAAAATTGCGAAAAACATTGTGCGTTTCATCAAAAGAAAACGCTGTAAGGCCCTCTCTATTACAATATTTAGACAAGCCCTTGTGTAATTTAGTAAGTTTTCTAAATTTAGTTGTGTCTACATTTAGATATTTTTAAATTGATTGGGAGTAGACATTTGAGATTTAATAAATGTATTATCTAACAAATGAATAATTCTCAACAATGATAAGATAGTCTTTAGAACAATTGAATGAGATCTGGATAATTGCTTTATAGTTTAGACTGGAGAATACAGCCGTGAACTGAATCTGAAATTCGACTTTCGAATCCCCAACGAGTTCTACAAAACGATTCTCCATCAAAAAAAGTATAGGTGTAACTAACAGTCGATTGAAGAAGATAAATCTCCTATTTTTTTCTTTTAAAGCCTTTAACCAGTTATTTTAGATTATTTGAAATAAGAGTCGGTAAATGGTTATCGCGCTGTTGGAATTAGCATTTTATCCGTGGAATTTTTAGCACCCTGGGTCCCGAACATAGATTCAACGGAAATTTACATTCTTATATCTTTTATTTCATCAGAGGTTTAATTAATTACTGTTTGAGTTTTATCGGATATTTAGTACAATTGTAAAGTGTATGGACTTAATTATTTTTTTAAATAAGTGATTTTAGTAAAATTCAAACTCTTTTTTAAATAAAGTTTAATTTTTGAATCAAATTTGTTTTCTTACTTCGGTATATTCAACACGAAATTTGTCTTATGAGATATTTCTATATTCAGATTAAGATCGAGTCCTTAAATTGCTTTCACATAATTAAAGAAAACAATATCATCACGTAACGTGTAACTTTTGATCGAAGTTGCTTAACTGTAGAACAATAATTTTTTTTCAAAAGATTTTTCAGCATCAACGATATCATTCCATGCCACGCTATCGAAATACTTGCACCAGCCAGTGACATTGTAAGACGGAAAATGTGGAAGTTATTTTTAAAGAAAATGCCTTCGTGATCCGTTGCAATAAATTCTAACCTTTATTCTGATATGTAAGTCTAACAATGGTTGTAAAATGATACACAAACAGGTCGTGCTGTTGTTATTAAACTCCTACAGATTTATGATAAATCTTAAAAATTTGACAGTGTTTGATTATTAAGAAAATATTCAAAAAAGTAATAAATAATTATATATTTCACTTGCCATCCTGTTTTACTAAAAATGGATTTCACATTAAATCTATAACTCCTGTTTTACCGTTATTCTCATTTAAACATGGTCCTTCGAGCCGGATCATGATCGGATCATGTTTAAATGAGAATAACGAATAAAACAGGATTTATGAATTTAATGTGAGAACCATTTTTATGAAAACAGGATGACAAGTGACAAATAATTATTTTTTCTTTTTTTGAATATTGCCTCTTTAATCATAAACTGAAAGAATACATTAATAATTTTTGATATAAAATGTACGGAAACGAACAATTAAAAAGAACCAATACATTGTATTGGGTTTTTTTTTTAATTATTTATCTGTTATTAAATTCTCTCAGTCACATATAATTAAGTTTAGTGATGTTTTGAAAACATTTCGGTTTTAGATTAGATGAAAGAAGAAAACCAAATAGATATCGAGAACAAACGTATCTATATATTTAATCTAAGCTGAATTAGTCATTGAATACTTATACTTATGACATATGAAATAAGAATCATTTTGTATTCCATACAATTGAATAGATTGCACTTAACATAATAAAGGAAAACGTAAAGCTCAGAGTGACTTGCTCAAATAGAAAAAGGAGATTTATTTCCCTTTTAGCGATAAGGATGGCGTACCCATTGTGGTCTGACTCCCGTCACCTGTCAGATTTCGGCTCGTAACACAACACTCCGCTACAGACTGTTGAG
>NW_013528315.1:658331-678738 GCF_000836215.1 Papilio polytes | reverse complement strand
AAAAAAAAAAAAAAAAAAAAAATCGTAACACAACCTATAGCAACAGAAAGTTGCATTTGAATAAATAATGTTGAAATGCTACAGAGATTAGGGAATTTTAAACTATCTTTGCAATTTTGGACACTAAAGTTTGAAGTTTAAAATATCCAACATGACGTATTTTACTATTGAAGATTTGAAATACTTAAACATTTTTGGGGTATATAAAGTTTATTTTCAGTTGTAAAGAGAATCCTAAAAATGTGGTTTTGAAGTAAGTTGATCACTTTTTCTCACTTCTACTTAACTTGTATTTGTATTGTGTTTTCTATTTGCTGTGAGGTTCTACTGCGAAATAACTAAACAAAACATTAAATATTTGAAATACACAGGTAACAATAAAGTTTCGTAAGTTATGTATCTGCTTTCTTTTAAGGTAAAAAGGATATTAATTCAAAGAAACAAATGTGATTACTATAAAAATATTAGGAATGATAGTCGTGATATCCACGATATTACATTGCCAGATGATAATAATCGCAGACTCGGTCTGTGTAATGTGGTACAGCGCTCGTAAATTGGTACTGGTTTCAACGAAATTAGTACTAATGGTCTCTCCAGACACGGCATTGCGTGATCGCAGCCCAGCTACCGCTGATATGGGAAGACGCAGGTGATATATTTTTATTGCCGCATCTAGTAGTTAATAGTAACCATTAAGTCGTTCATTGTTTTTGTTTATCTTTATAGTCACGTACATAAAAGTATTACAAGATGCTTAGTAAAAATTATAAATAATTAATTAATCTATTTTATTACTTTCACGTTATTTATTTTATTAAAGATAAAAATAGCACGTGTAAGGGATTGACGCAAATTGATTGCCATCGTCTTAATTGAGAGGATACTGTGAAACGCCTACACTCCGTATGCGTAACAATACTTACATGGGATCTTAGGTATATTACGTTACTAGCTTTCTAGCTTTCGCCCGCGACTCCGTCCGCGTATTCTGTGTTCTTCTAGACTATCCTCTATATCTACACCAAATTTCATCGAAATCCGTTCAGCCGTTTAGGCTAACACATTTACATTCTAACAAACATCCATCCATCCATCTAAACTTTCGCATTTATAATATTAGTATGATTATAGTAAGGATATAAAGAATTAATAGATATTGTATTGGTATTAAGTTGTTAAAACTTGAGACCTCCAGCGATTAAAATAATCATGAACTTTTGGGTTTTGTATAATAAAATGTACCATTGTGAAATAGTTCCATATTTACTGTCCCACAATGACAAAGCGAACATGACGCTTTTATTTTGCTATCGGAACATTCAATACATTTGCAGCACGTTTCAAATATATAATCCCAACATTGCTGTAAAGAATTGCTTTAAAATTTTCCTTACATATCCAGCTATTTTTGAAACGAAATTTAAAGAAATCAATGATTGTAAATTCTGTACCTGTTATTGAGTTATTCGAAGCAGAAATAGTATCTTGTATAAAATGCGCTCGGAAATCTATTATTTTGGTAAAATAAGCATCCGCTCCATTTATATTAGCACAGGTGTTTCTATAGGAAGAAGGGGCGTGAAGAGAAATTGAAGTTGTTTTTAATCAAACCTCCCACCAAGCCACGTCCGTGTTATTGGATTTGTTAGAAAAGAGGAAGTCCAATTTGACGCCATTTATGCAGGTAAACATTTTTTGTAAGTCGATGTCAGAGTAAAAATAGTTAACAAGCTAAATTCAGCATTTATAAAAGTCCGAGGTATAAAATATTGCATTCATTTTGGATATTCCCAGAGTAAGCTTTTTTGAATTTATTTCTTGCTTTATGATACCGACATAATACAAAATTTTAATAATATAAATGAAATTATGAGGTAGTTTTCGCCCGTGACTCAGCTTGCGTGGAATTAAAAAACTAAAAGTAAGTAATCCACGTGTTCTTTTAGATTATGCCCAACATCGATGCCAAATTTCAACAGATCCGTTTAGGCTATAAATTCTAGCAGACATCCATTCAACCATCTAAACTTTCGCATTTATAATATTAGTAATATTTACGGACAGTCCCATCAAATTATAAATTGTCTGATAACTATCCAACGTGTAAAATATGTGATGGAAATATCGGATTTTGTTTCCTTATCTGTCAGTAACGAAATTTTTAAGCTATCTAGGTTCTAAGTGTATCTTTTTTAACATTTAACCTAAACAAATGACATCCATAAAGTGTGATAATAAATGTCGCAGACGTTCTGTTTCAGTACCCTACGAAGTTAACAGATTTCATGTATATTTACTTCATTTGTCTCGTTGATGTTCTTACTTCATATAAATACTTCATAACGTTTCAATGTATGGAAATAAGGAATAACAATTCTTTTGATAAAGGATTTGTATTCGTTCTTTGTTGACGGTGATATCGTTTTAGTTTCAAAAACAGAATAAATGCACGATAACCGTTACTTTGTGAAACGTATCTATTTTAAAATTAATTTCCTTTGATATTGAAATATCACAATCACAATCGATTTTGATCATATTTCAATATCGTCTTTGTTTTCTTCCCAAAGTCTTACTGGTGCTAGTTTTAGCGGAATTATAGTTTGCACGATGACTGCAGAAATCACAAGATGGCGCCAGCATTAAATTATTATTGCAACGGTTCTGGCTCCGCTCTGTTTGAACTCTATGATACGTGAAATAAACGTTGAATAGTGTCGTGTGACTCAGTGCGTTCTGTTACTATCAGGAATTGGCATGATACGATATAAATTTTTGATGCAAAACCTGCTTGTACAATTTCAAAATCTCCAATACAGTGCATTAGTGATTTAGAACTGTAATTGTATATTAAAAAAATTGAATTAACTTGAATTATTCGATTAATCTCTTCAATTCACACTCGAGACCTGATAGATTTGCTAACGGGCCAAAGATATTTATGGCCTAAATTATTTAAAATTTTAACATTCATTCGAGTATGTAAACAATAACTAGACAGGGTATTAAATATTTCTACTTGATAAAAGAGTCGGGACCAATAACATACGAGGTAAATGCGATTAAAACGGAAATCCATTCAACAGTTAAAGCGCAGAACGTTGCTTTGCTTTGCATAATTGTTTTAAACTATCGATTGGACCCATTCGACCATTGTTCACGTTGCTCAACCATTTAGTCTTTATTTTTGCTTTCGAACAGTGATACAAAATTAAACTTCAAATTAATTAAAAATAAATACAATGTTGTAAATAATTTCGTTTTATTTTGTTTGTGCGCGTAAAGCGGCTTCAATCGTCGGCGGGGATGTCGCATTTGCATATTAATGTCACGCGAAACTCTTCATATTAACAACTGCCGACGGTCGTCGCAGTTGGAAAAACCAACATATTAAATATTATGCATTATTTGCTTCAGCTTTAGGACAAACGAAACTGTTTCATCTATACTATTATAATAATGCGTAAACACACACTTCTTTGTTGCCTAAGATGTCAGCAATTACAGCATATTTTCGAATATTTTTTTTTGTAGTAAAAAGGCCTACACTTACGTTATACTTTATGCTATATATTTTCACGCCTTTAAACTTAGATGGTAAATATTTTGGATTTATACCCTGATTTGGGAAAGAGACCATAAGTTACTGCGAACATCAAGGAAGCAAGGTTGCCATGGTTTGTCATCATGTCATGTCATTTTGTCATTTAAAATTGTAAACAAGAAAATAAATGTTATATTTTCATGCGGATGAAGCCGCACGGGAACAGCTAGTTAAACTATAAATGTATATTTTTTTTAAACATTATTTATCAGAAATTGTAGCTTAAATTGCTGAACGGATCTTGATGAATTTTAGTATAGAAGTGGAGGATAGTTTATAAGAACACTTAGGCTACTTACTTTTGTGATTTTAACTCCCCCATATAGCAAACATATAACTATACAGTATAATTACAGTCGTTGTCTTTTTACTGTTTACCGGGGAGCATAGCTCAAACAAAATAAGTTGTCGCCTTTGATTGATGTCTTTTGAATGTCAAAATTTTAGAATACGGGAATCGTACAACCCAGACAGTTTTCAAGGTTGAGCAGTTTGAATAGACCGGACTTGTAAAGGTTTCTTTAACGACCCAAACTATTCAACAATTATCAACTGAAACCTTACTAACGGTATAGATTTCGATTAGTTTGCGGATTGTTTTTATGTTTTCACTTGTGTAACCTTGAATGTCCAAGTAAATTTGGCCAAAAGCTTTTACTAATATAAAATAAAATCAAACGTGATGTTTCACAGATAAATTAATTGAAAATAAATGTTTAATAGTTAAACATTTAGGTTTCTCGCAAACTTTGCCCGGAAGCCGCATTGCGTTTACCGTCGTCGAGTAAACTTTTACTCGAGTTGCAGTTAATCTTTGCTTAGCGTTTAAAGCTGTTAAATAGAGTATCAAATTTTGTTTAGTATAGTATGAAATTTTGTAACTGTTAGAACGATAATGTTGCTAAATAATGCTTGTTTTCATTTTTTTTTTATTCCAAAACACCTGATCGTGATGCAACTTTTATTATGTGTATCCTTTTATATATGGATACCTTACTATAGATTACTTATACCTATGTGTTTTTTCAGACTATGGTGTACATCAGTGCTAAATTTCATCGAGATCCACTCAGCCGTTCTGCTGATACCTTCCAACAAACATCCATCCATCTAAACATTCGCATTTATCATATTAGTGAGATTAGTAAGATTTTTAGTCCCTTTCCCTTTCCACCCTTTTCTTAAGAGGAAAGGATGAGAAAAAAAGTGGATTTGACCGTGGAGGAGACGCATAGGCAGGGGAAATGTCCTCTTTATGTGCGTCTCCTCCTCCGTCAATTAAGGGTAGGCAACGCATCTGCAATTGCGGATGTTTATGGGTAGCGGTCGCTTTCCATTTCGGTGGATTCAGGTGGCCGCTTGCTCGTTTGCCACCTTATATTATATTATAAAAAAAAATGTAAGCTTTGATATCTTCAGTTTTAAGTGAACAAACGTGGGTAGTGATATGCGCAGCTAAAGTGGTACTATATATGTGATAACGTTGGCTAAAAATGATTAATGTGCAGGTACCCTTGTCCCGAAACATCGCGTCAACCCTTCGTCGGGTTTTTAATATAATTACCGCCGGCTTTTGTTTACAGCCAATGCGTCCAACGTAGACGTGAATTGATATGAAAGTAAACATTTTCAGTTTTATCTAATTTTTGTTAGTAACCTTGAAAAAAACATATAAACCAAAATTAAAATTCAATTGAAATAGTTCAGTTCAGATTAGTAACAAATCTAGTTTCAACAAAAAGTTGGAAAGATAAAATGTGTATTAATTTCTTGGTAGATTACTTAGTATATAACTAGCATAATTATTACATAATTAGCTTTCGCCCGCGACTCCGTCCGCATGGATTTTTTTACATCTATGCCATTTTTTTACATACTAGTAACATTTAGTTAATTACCGGTAAATAATTTGAAATGAAATGTAGAAGCATAGTAAACTAAAATCGGTTTGATTCAGCAACGCAACAATAGATCGAGCCATAGCAATCTGTCGCTGGGCATAGCGTTTAAGCACAAATCACTTTTGTATATGCTTCTATACGATGTTGGCACACTTCCATACTGTGTTACTTGTAGTTGCAAATGTCGATAAATTCCAAATTTGTCATTTATTCAAAAGAAAGGAAACTTAGTTCATGCAGATTTAGCGAAAGCTATTTAATTCATTCGTAAATAAAGTAACATACGACTTTTAAACTCCCAGGGCTATTCTAAAATGCATTTAAGTATGAAGATAAATTTATTTTAAAATGCGTACAATAAGATTGTAGAAGGCTTTCGGTTAACGGTTTTAAAATATTTAAGAGCGTGCGCACACCTGAAAGTAAATTTTCACACAACTGATATGCGATTGTCGATTGTTTCGCAGCCAATTCAACTGTTTAGTTGTACAACTTAAAATCGAGTAGTGTGTGCACCTTCATATAAGCTCATATGAATCAAAGCGAGACGAAACAGTTGTGCGATAGTTAATTTACTTTCAGATGTGCGCACGTTTTAATGTGTACTTTGACTAGTTGAAAAAACGTATAAAGCTTTTAACATAGATATTCATACATGATGAAATTTAATTTATTTGCTGAATTTAGTTTAATACGATAAGGTACTGAAGGAGAAGTAAGTAGTTCTTATAAACCAGTTGGAAGTAGAACTTTATAACCGTACAGAAAACTCAATAGTAACATTATTGGAAGGCTACAAAGTCTCGAAGTGAGCCGGTGACCCGATCTCTAATCTTGTGCACAATGGACAAGAACTGTACGGTTTCTTATATTGTGAGCGAGACGTCTTTTAACTGACATTTTAATATATTTTTAGCATGATATATGAAATAAAATTCGTATCAATTTTAAAAATATATCTATAACGGAAAATCATAATTTTAATACGTTAGCAATAGCGTTAATTTTATTATTTCGTTAATTTTACTAATGTTATAAATTTGAATGTTAAAGTGCTTGATAAATCTCGATGAAATTTGGCATACATATAGAGCAGTCTGGAAAATCACATAGGCTACTTACTTTTGTTTTTTTAATATCACGCGAACGGAGTCGCGGCCGTAAGTTAGTAATAATCTATTTGTATATACAAGGCAAAGGTTGTAAATATTCATTGCTGTACTTTAAGGGCGTACTAACACTATTTGATAGGGTGGTCTTCCTACGTGACATGATTGTCGAATAACCAAATGACATGTTCGATTAACATCGTAAACAGCCAATCAGCGTGTTGACGATACTCGTATGGTGAGTGTTTGCGAATTCCACGTCGGTACGAATCCCGAGCTCTAACAGGCGGATATACCGCTTTGTCGACACTGTGAGTACACACAAATATATCTTGAACAAGCTGAAACGTGTTGTTTGTTTTTTTACAGAAGTGTTAGTAGATTAGTAATGTTTTATCTACGGCTATGACCCGCGACATTGTCCGCGTGAAATAAAAAAAAAAAACTAAGCCTAATGTTACTCACAGATGAATTACCTCACAAACTTTGAAAGATTTTTTTAAATCGACCCAATAGTTTTTAAGTGAATCGAATACATACAAACATCTAAAAATACAAGTCTTTCCTTTTTATATTAGTATAGGTGCATATTTAAGTGTTCTTCTATCTGAATTCCTTTTTTTAACATACATTTTTAACAGCCGAATGAAACAATCGTGCAGCCTTTCAGTCGGATAATAAGTAACCATTAATAAAGAAACCTTTTCGGATCAGCGTTCACATTATCCGACAAAGATATTTGTTGTATTGTATTGTTGTTGTATTAATATCCACTATTCTGATCTGCATGGTACCATCATATGTTAGCAATAACATAGTCTATTACTAATTCTATGTAGTCACTATAATCTTTGTAGGAACTTTAGTAGCAACTAAAAGCAAGTCCGCTACGCCTCTACTACGGCATTGCTACGCATTGCTACGACGCAAATTACCTTATCCAGTTACATGTTACTTACTACACTATTGTTTACTATTGGCTTATAAATGATTGTGTTTATATTAAAGTTATAACTCGGTATATCTGCTAAAGATTGTCAGTTAAAAAGAAATATTTCCTAACTAATTGGTGTAATTTCCAAGTGTCAAGATATATTTATAATCAGTTCACTAATGGGTTTGTCTTTGTGTAAAAAAAAATATCTGTTTCTATAAAAAACATCAAATAAAACTTAAGTTGTTATCTTTGTACTCAAAGGCGTTATATTGGTTAACCTAGAAAGGCATACAAGATTCTCTAGAGAATGAAGTAACGGCATTGTTAGCCATGTAACCGCACGCGTGTCCTCTGCATCCCGTTACAGTGAAATAAGAGAGTGTTAACCGATTCAGTGTAGGTATTTTCATGGTGTAAAAGCTGTAAATGAGCTTCCTTATATTACTTTAAGCTTTACGTGTAATAATATTTAAAACTATTTTTAAATGTTGATCATTGTTTTGTTTTAAAAAGTAATTATGACAATATATTATAATATTTACAAATATTTACAAACTGAACAAAATTATAATATTTACGAACGCGGTGGCTCAGTGGTTTAAACACTTGACTTGTAATCTACAGGTCTTGGGTTCGAATCCCGCCATGTACCAATGTCATTTTCGATTTTTCGAATTTTTATATGTACATAATTTACCCGACGTTCTTACGGTGAAGGAAAATATCGTGATGCAACCTGCACATATCAGCGAAGAAATTCATAGATATGTGTGAAGTCAACCAACCCGCAGTGGACCAGCGTGGTTGACTATGGCCTAGTCACCCCAACTTTAGGGTAGGTTCCGAGCCCCTCGGTGGGGACGTATAGTGAGCTGGTGATGATGATGATGATGATGATGATTATAGAAGATTAATCTTATCTTACTTTATCTTACTAATATTATAAATGCGAAACTTTAGATAGATGTTTGTTAGAAATTGTATACTAAACGGCTGAAGGGATCTCAATGAAATTTGGCATATATGTAGAAGATAGTCTGGATTAACACATAGGCTACTTGCTTTTGTTTTTTTTTTATTTCCACTCTTACGGTGTCGCGGGCGAAAGCTAGCTAGTGTATTTATACTTAAAACTAACTAATACTGTTATTTCTATGTAAAATTTACGGTCTATATAGTAATAACGAAGTTTTAACGATAACAACGGAGACTACAAATTATGTTAATTGTTGCGTTAATAGATAATTATGTTAATAGGATTATTATCGCAATGCTATCAGGTAACAATACAGCAAACATGAGCTCATTTAAATATATTATGAATCTATAACATCGTATGGTATACGTATTTTAACAGTGGTAGAGTCCGCTTTAACATCTTCGCACGAATGGGTCGGCTCGTCACACGCTATACTACAACCACGCAGAAGACAGGCTTGAAGTAGAATCAATTCCGCGTTTCATCCGATGAATTTGGTGCCGAAGGTCCAACTTTAGTCCCTTTCTTTTCTTATAAGAAGAAGGATGGGAAGGGAATGTAAACTTGACGCTGGAGGAGACGTATAGGAAGGGAAAATATCCTCTTTAATTGCGTTTCTTTCTCCGTCGATTTAAGGTAGGTAACGCATCTGCTATTGCGCATGTGTATGGGTAGCGGTCCCTTCGCCGTTTTGGGGGATTCAGGTGGCCGCTTGCTCCTTTGACTCCTTATGATATAAAAAATGTATCTGTTTGTTTGTATGTAACATTTCAACTGATTGAGAACATTCTATAAATACACACTTTATGTTGAAGATGATGTGATATTTAAAAAGTTAATCCAATTTTAACACGCCGCGTAACTATAATAAATTAGATTACATCAAATTAATCTACATAATTGGTAATGTAATAAACATTCTAAATAATGATATGTTTAATCAAATGCTGTTATATACTATGTATGAGCGTCGGTGGCTCAGAGGTTTGGGCACTTGACTTGTAATCTACAGGTCTTGGGTTCGAATCCCGCCATGTACCAATGTGATTTTCGATTTTTCGAATTTTCATATGTACATAATTTACCCGACGTTCTTACGGTGAAGGAAAACATCGTGATGTAACCTGCACATATCGGCGAAGAAATTCAAAGATACGTATGTGTGAAGTCAACCAACTCCCACTGGGACAGCGTCATTGACCATGGCCTAGTCACCCCTTATTAGGGTAGGCTCCGAGCCCCTCGGTGGGGACGTCTAGTGAAGGATGATGAATATCATAATTAAAATATATCTTAATTATCATTATCATACTTCTTACTAATGCTATAAATGCGAAAGTTTAGATGGATGGATGGTTGTTTCTTACAGTGTGTAGCCTAAAATGCTCAACGGATTTCGATGAAATTTGGCATAGACGTAGAGGACAGTCTGGAAGAACACATAGGCTACTCACTTTTGCTTTTTTAAATTTCACGCGAACGCAGTGCGGGCGAAATCTAGTTTGTAATGTACGTTAGTAGCACCTTTAAAATGCCAATAAACCATTGAATTCTATTGGGATCATCTTAGATTTTATTTTAAGTCGACACAGGATAGAAATTTATTTTCAATTTCCGATTTTGTCCGCAAATGTCTCAAGAGATTACCAAAGTTTAAATACGTAGGAACATCAATTTTATTTTTGTATACACCATTGGAAGAATCATAGAGGTAAAAAAAATACTTTATGTTAACTTAATTAACGACAGTCCACTTAATCAATAGGTAAATATAAAAAAAAATACAGATTATGTCAACTTCATAAATCTGATATTTCCATCTTTAGCAACAAATCTAGACTTAGTTATTCGTAGACATATCAAATTAATACTGATGAATTGACAAGTTTAAAAAAAGTTACGTATAAATGACCACAAAGTACAAATGTTTTGGAAGGGGTAATCAAGAGATAAGAGCATTTATAATTCCTATTATCGTCAAAAATCAAGCTCTACACTGACTGGTTATTAGCAACAAATTTTGCCTCATTAATCTTCATCCGGCAGTAAGGACGGTGTTTTGTTAAGCAGGTAATGTTTGATGAAAGTGGCTGATCAAGGGGCTTACATTTCAAACGAAATGTCATGACTGACATCAAAGGAAACCTAATTGTCTATTTTCTTGTACAAAATAAACGACGGATCCGTTCCATTAAGGCATTTCGTACGCAAAAGGCCCCCCGGGTTAAGTTTAATAATTAAAATGTGCAGAGAACAATGATAAGTCTCGCTTTGCTCAATGTTTATTGACGGGCAACGTTGTGAACCCTTTGCGATTTCAATTTGCAAAGGTCCCGGCCGAATTCTGTTACCGCCGCCCACCCCTTGGTATAAAAGGGACGTGAAGATCCAATTTTACCGCGTACGATAAGGAAACAATATTGTGCTTTGAGGTATAATCGTAAATATTGTAAGTCTATTGAAGAACAATGTATGTACGTGACATAATAATTTAATATTTCAGTTCACTGTTTAGTTATAAGGCACTGCTGTTTTATTTCTATGCACATGATATTCTATGCACGTGAAATGATTGATTTTGTGTAATTTGTGTGTGTTGTGAAATTTTGAGTACTGGCTGAATGTGCATCGATGCATAGATGTCAAGGCTAGGATCGAATGACGGATGTTAGTTGTCATTGAATGGTGAAATGTTACGCTTTGTTAATGATACAGTCAATTGGTTAATCTCTATAAATATTTGCAATCCGTGTTTGCACTTGATTAGTTCGTGTTGTGCAGTTTTAAATTGTGATTATGGTCAACTGAGGATGTTATTTTCTAATCATATGTGATTGTTGTTTAATTATCTCCGACAAACGGTCACCCATATTTAAGTTCTAATCCATACACTATCTAGAAAAAAAACACGTTATCTGTTTTTTTTCTTCAGTCTGATTCAAGTAAAAGCCATTTTTGCGTGTAACAGAATAGTACGTTCCTAATGTAATACAGTTTCATCAAAAATTACTGCCAGCACTGCTAGTACACGTGCAATAGTCGTAAAGGTGTCTGCCTCTCCTCCACCTCACCCCCGTTGCCCCCCTGCCATCTAACTCGAGGGACGCCTCGAGACTTCTAGAATATTTAAGAGATCCATTCCAATGTGTTGTTAGTCTACAATGCTGTTCTATAATGCTGTTATCGGAAATTACAATCTACATTTTTAAAAAACATCAAGGATTAACATAAGTTACGAACATATAAATGTGCAATTTGTTTTAATTCAATCCCACTAATTTGTAGCTTATATGGCTGAATAATTTCGCTTAAGAAGCAAAACATTTATATTTTTTTATATATTTCAAGTAAGTAAACTCTCTCCGACATTCCTTCATATCTGAAGATCGCAGTCAGCATCAGAGCTGGTTATTTTCTTGGAAAAAATATTAGTACATTGGTAGATTAATGACTAATGCAATAAAAAATAGTGCTATTTTAAATCAAATATTGATTTATTGATTATTGAACCATAAAGAAAAATGGTCAATATAAACCGCATTAACTTGGTGTAATGAACGCATAACTAATATGCATCGAAAGCAAATAGCGTTCCGTTCGCTGAAAACTGATTATATATTAAATCAACAGTGAAGTTAACTATATTTTTACAACGTATAAAATTATGTTGTAAAAAGTGTAATTCAGTCGCTATTCAAGGGTGAGATCGTTGAAAAAAAAAAACAGTTACGAATCGGTAATGAACACGGGGCGAGCCAGTCGACTAGAGTTGACCATTGTCGCTTTGGAACAAAATAAAACAAGCGATCAGCCGGCATTGTTCACAGAGGGTGACGCGGAACAGCCGTGAAAGTTCGCGTACAATATTGCAATATGAACGAGCCCGTGAAACACGCGGACTTCGCCATAAATCACACAAGTTAGCATAGTAATACTTGTTTGGGAAATAAATAAATATAAACGAAGAGGCCCCGAGGGCTTCCCTCTCTCGAGGCCTCATTTGAATTTCATAAAGGCGCTGTATTAAAACAATCGCTGTAGCTACAGAGAGAACAAAAAGGTGCACTTCTCTGTCTTTAAGGTTCCCTCGAGATAAGTTTAAATAAAATGCTGACTGTTTGAGAGTTCTGTGAATATAGAGGAAGATAAAAATTGGCTATTTCTCTAAAACTATCACCAATTTTTATTACTTCGTAGTATTGTATTATTGATAAAGAACAGACGAAGTGCATTGTTGATAGTAAGGAAGAAACAATATTTGTGTATTACGGAAGTTCGGAAGGATATTTACCAATAAACTGGCGAGCATTAGGCGAACGTTTCGCGCTGCAACATTCGCAGAAGTTATACATTGTTCGCTTATTGTTCTCGCACAGGAAGTTTGATCATAAAACTTTATTTAACGTCCTTAACTTAGTTAACAATATCAATTATTCTTAACTTTGTGCGAACCGATAGTTTTAATTAGAGCTTGCAATGCGACTGCGGAATTGTATGAATTTTCTGATTAATGCTTAGTAAGTGTTATTATTGTAGTTTCTTCGTTGCATTTGCAGAAGTGAATTTCCCAGCTGCTTTAGAGGACGTAATTCTTCTTCCTTTGTAAAATTATCATTTCGGTAATTTTTTAATGATGATGTTTGACCAATTAACGAAGTGGTCAAGGTTCAGTCATTTTTATAGACGAAGGCACTAATGATTTTTTAAAGCTGATACCATTAAAAATTAATTACTTAAAATGTATTGTAATGTACAAGAATTGTATGAAATGTATTTATCTTTTTACAATCGCATAATAATTATACGTTTCCGTATCTACAAAATTTCTCCTGCCTAAAAGATTTTACGCGTTATTTATGAGATACTTTATTTTCGGAGTTTATAATACTGTAAAAGATTTTTGCGGATAAAAAAGTTTGATTGAATATAATGGTAGCATCGGAAGCTCGGGAAATCTCCAATAATGCGAATTTGTCCTCATCAAAGGCAAATGACGGGCGATTCAGTAAGCCACCAAGCTGGTGCGGGAGTACTTCGTGTCAAATCCACGTCAAGGCCTTCAAATTACACCCGCTCCCCCTACCCAACCTATTCAATAACATAAACCCCCTTATGATAAATGTAAGGAAAATTGAAATCACGTTTCATTTTCGTCAGTAATTCGGTGAGACTACCGCGCAGTATAGAGGCATAAAAGACTGTGTTGTGCGATGTAATATCAATATTCAGAGCCTATACATCGTTTTCAATGGAAGGTATTGAAGTATTGTATTCTTGTTTCTATCAAAAAGCCATCACGGCTTCGCGAACAATGTGATCCAATGAAAGTCATTTAATCCGTCTATTAAATTGTTTCGAAGTTTTCTTCCCTTCTCTCCACCTGACGTATTAAAGTATTTGTTATATATAATTTTGTATTTATGAACGCTGTTATTGTGTAATAGAATGGATACATAAATATTATTTATGATAGTTTCATTTGAAATATCTTGGAAACGTTTACTGTTTATTATTTTACTGGGTTATTTACTATAGAATTGTTTAGGGCAATTTTTGTTTCTGTTTTTATTTTTGCGAATATTATATTAATGTGAAAGGTAGGAAAGTTGTAATACATTTTAATACAAATAAGTAAACAATAAGGTCCATACTAATTTCTTCTTAATTTCGTACCAAACTAAATGAATATACTTTACATATTTACTAATAATATTGTTGTATACAGCAAGAAACCAGGCTAACGTTGCAGTCGTCTTTCCATCATAAATTATCAAACCCTCACCTTCATCAATTATCCTTTCTTTCCGCCCAAACCACTAAATAAGGCATCTATTTTTATTGTCGTTTTTCACGCGGATAAACAAGCATTGTTTCTGCGTACTCCATCAAAATATAAATTGAGTAATCATCCATTAACAATGTTTACGTATCGCTATAAAATTAATATTAAAGCTGAAATACACAGCGTGTCTGTGTCAAACCGATAATTAAACAGTAAATTTAGCAGAAACAAACAACTGAAAATGTTCGGCTTATTATTCTCGTACGTTGCAGAATGATACTATTGATCGATCACATTAAAATAATCAAATACTCAAATGACATTCGTGCATTAAGCTTGCTTGCACATGTTCAGTTTCAAATAAACAGCAAAACTGATGTGAGTAGAGTTTTGCTTACATTTTATCTATTCAATGGAATTGAAGGCGTATAACGTACTTTCAATGTGCAAATTGGATGCACATTAATGATGAGGACAATCATCATCATCACCTCCCCTACCTTATCCTACTCTCGAACGGTCGGTGTCCCGGATTTCGTCCTCCAAATAACATCCGACATCTCAGTCATTACTTCCTTCATGATCGTGTCACCTTTTACGCTATCCATCCATCTCTTTCTAGGTATACATCTTCTGGTGAAACTCCACACTCATAACTAACGTCCTTCTTGTTACATGCGATTCATCCCTCCTCATAACAAGGCTAACCTTTAACTCCTTAATTTCTCTACCACTGAGTTACTCTCAAACTTCATGATCCATTGGTTTAAAATATAGCCTCCTCCTCCTATAGCAATATTACACGAGTGTACTTACTTATCCAATGTACTGGTTTAACTAAACAGAAGATTGGTGTGAAGTGCAAATATTCTGTGTTTCGTCTAAATGGAAACCCAGAGTCTAAACGCAACATTTTTCCCTTCCCATTCTTTCTAAATACTATCCCTTATATTTCGATAGCTGGTCAACAATTTCCAAACTAATAGGTTGGGGAGAATCTACAACTCATTTTGGTTTTCGGGTATACTTACTATTACTATACCTGTCCTAAGAACACTTTCGATAGAAGTAGTCACTAAACATCAGGTTTCTTAACACACTATGACATTACGGGGAAAAATACGAATCGAATAATACCTCAAAAGTAATTGGCTCAGTCATTTTGGTTAAATAAGTGGTCGTATCTGTGTTGTTGCGGATGTCCATAGGCGTCGCTGATCACCTTGGGAACCCGCCACTCGTTTGCCCCCTTTTATTACATAAAAAATGGAGTGATCATCATCATCATCACCATTGCGCCTTTATCTGCCCACTGTTGCTAAAATAAATACCCATTACCCAGGGGAGTGCGTACATCTCTATCAGCCGTCATATCTAAGTTCAATACCTTATTGGGCATATCCTCTTGCATACAATCATATTTTCATTCGCCTCACTTCACCATCACGTCCCTACCACACTTACATTTAATCTCTTAGTCGTATAGAAAATATTAACAGGAAAAATATTAATTTTATCGGTGGCATTAAAATTGCTATTGTATATAACAAACATATCGTGAGTATTTTAAAAAAGTGTTGCTTGAACATTCTTTGTTTTAAAGTCTGAAGCATGTTGTCTTTGAATAGTAATTCACTACTCCAGACCGTTGGTAAACATGTGAATATAATACAAGCGAAATATTGAAAGCGTGCGGTTGAATTTATATTGCATCAATTTCTTTTGGACGGCGAATTCATTGAGTAGATGATCTTATATCGATTTTGGGATTTGCAGTTAATAATTGAAGGCTAGGTTTTTATGTTCTTGTTTATTGTAATGTATCATCATAGACATTATTACATGACTAAATTTTATAAAATTTCACTACGAACACATAAATAGTAATAAGCATTACTGTTTAAAGAAAAATAAACTGATCACAGTTGAATTTAGACACATTACGGTTCAAATTCCTCTGAACATCTTCGAATTGAATGTGAGTCCCTGTCGAACCTTTGTCATTTTAATCATACTTCCGATCTTTCAAAGTTATGTTATTGAAATATGTTCAATTTCCTACGTTCTGTAGGAGTTCGTAATTTTCTGCGTGTTGCCGTATTTTGTATGTACCATTATATATTCCACAAAGCTCTTGCGTTAGGTGATTTAATTTATTAAGGTGCGATTATTTATTACATTTGAAAAGCGGACGTAATCATTTTGAAGTAATACTTTGTGTTTTATAAAAATATATATGAGAATAAACGAAATTAAATTGGAAAAGTTTTTATGACGAAAATTTCTAATATTCAAAGATATACATGAAACGTGTAACTGGTAACTGTGGGTTTATTTACGAACAAGCGTCTCTTACGAAAATTCAAGGCGATGCTAACAATTGTTTTGTGTTCATTTAAACTGTCAAAACGATATTAGATACTTTTAGAGATTTAACAGTTACATTTTCAACACGAAGCAATATTGACGACATTTAAAATGTATTTGAACTTTTTTTAGCTGACTTGAGATCATTAAAACCGATCGGCCTTTTGCCCATCCTTTCAATACCTTTGATAAACTTTTGAATCGAAATGAGTCACCATCACAGAAATAAATTCAAAGGTCAACACAACATTTAAATAAACCGATTTGAGATATTGCTGAGTTATGTTTTTGTCATTAAAAAGCAAATTTTTCTTTTCATTATACAATACAACAATAATTTTAATACTGTCGTTTATATATTGGACACGAAATGTCATTTTGAAATTATATGGTCCCAAATTACATGTTCGGAAGACACGAAAACCTACCGTCGCTGACTACATCGACCGAAGTTAAAACTGTTTGCTGTTCGTTGCTAAGTAACGTTGAATTTCACGGTTAATCATACTCAGGTATGATTAAAACGATTTTTTTAGTGATCAGACATTTTGTTACGTGTTATTTATTTTTCATTTCAATATTGGACTTTAAATAAATGTATAATATCTATTTATTGATTTTGCTGCATCTTCACATTTTTAAAAAGTCATTCGTATCGAAATTTCTAACTGTAATTATTGTCTTTATAGCGATTAACAAAAACGTTTACTATATGTGAAGGTATGTTTCATTAGGAAGAAATTGAAAAAAAAAAAACATTCTACTAATATTATAATTAACAATATACAACAAAAAATATATACAAAATGACACTAAAATTACAAATGCGAAAGTTTAGATGGATGCATGTATACTTGTTAAGAATTTGTAACCTAAACAGCTGAACGGATCTGGATGAAATTTGGCATAGCTGTAAATCATAGTTTGGAAGAACACAAACGCTACTTACTTTTGGTATTTTTTAATTCTTCACGGACGGAGTCGCCGGTAAATGCTAGTTAGTAAATTAATACATGAATTATAAACTCGTACGATGTAAGCAAAGCAACAATAAAAATATTAACACGAAGACCAAATTACTTTTCACATTACAAAAACTAATTTCCAAAATATAATCCCTGAAGGTTTTATATTTATTGCTACAGCAACTTATCTGGCTACGAATACATTTTTATTATTATCATTAAGTTTTTTACAACGTGGATAACGTCGCGTTTGTAAGGATTTTCTCTGCGAGGGGCAATAAAAATACCTCACGTCAAATCTGCGCTGCAGTTATTCATTCGAAATGCCATCATGGCTATTTTGTAACAATCCACTCTCGAATAATGTATAAATTCTTTCTGAATTTATAGAAAAAAAATACAAGTTTGTTTTAGGAAAATGATTAGTATTTCTGAGAAATGATTGTTTCTTTCTCATTATTATTTCAAGAGGCTTTTAAATGATACTTCTAAAAGTTTATCTTGTAAAATGAAGGAAATTCGTATTTTGTAGATCCTAGAAAGGGACATAAACGACAAGCTGGCAACATTAAGGAAGCAAGGTTACTATAGTCACGGTAATTTTAACATTTGTAATTCAGAATTTGACAAATGTGAACCTTATTTTATTGTAAAGTTTTTATTACTTCATGTGGATTAAGCCGCACGGGAATAACTAATTAAGTATATAAAGAATGTAAGAAGCTGTCGTGTATTAAATCGAGATATAAAAAAAAAGTAAACTCGGTTCCTACTTCCAAGGTGGAGTAGATGCTATAAAGGCAGTGTAATGGTACTATGAGATTTTAATAAAACTTCTCCAGGACACTCGACTAGCTCACAGACAACTCGTACGACGCGACGGTAATCAGCCACGAGTATAATCTTAATTTTCCCTATATTTTAACAATCACATTTATTTATTGAGTTTGTAAGTCTTCTATTTAAATAAATATTTTTATGCAATAAATAAGAGATTTATTTTATTACTTCTAAAAATGAAGATCAATAAATGTTAAATATATTAATCAAGCAAACATAAACAAGACAATAAAGGTGGTAGAAGATAAGTTCATACAAGATGTAATGCGTAATGTAATTAAAATGTTCCTCTTGAAACAGAAATTGAAAATTGTGTACTTTAAGTTGGAAACCAATCACGATACAGACCTCACAAATGATAAAAAAAGTGTCTGTTGAACGGAATCGAATCGTCTGTAATTCAGATATTGACTCCGATTTTCTCTACATCCCACAAATGTCATGTCATGTCGAAACGTCACGCTGCGGAACATATGATGTTATCCAATATGATTTTATACGGTATTCGAGTATTGAATGGGACAGTCCATATGTTCCGATCCCGGTTCTGGCATTTTTGACGTCTTAATGGAAGGTGTAAATTATTTTCGTTTCTACTTTGTTGGTAGTACGAAGAATTTTATCTTATTAATATTATAAATGCAAAGGTTTAGATGGATGGATGGATGTTTGTTGCATCATCAACTTGGACTTCAACCTAAACGGCTGAATGTATCTCGATGAAATTTGGCGTAAATTTATAGGATAGTTACATAAGCTACTTACTTATTTTTTATTTCACAAGGACGGAGTTGCGAGCGAAAGCTGGTATGTTTATAAAACATTTAGATGTAAACATTTCAAATACCTTTTCTATTAATTACGAGACGGAATTTTGAAACCAAACACGACTAAGTTTTTCATTAAAATTCATTTGTTTCTCTTAATTCGATTAAAAATAACTTTATGATTAATTTTAAGACAATTCTCATTAAGGTAATTTCTGTCTCAAGTTGACTCTGACAAGTTACGATGTTATGTGATTTACATTAGTATTCAAATGACATTCTTTTGACCGAAGTCTAAAAAAAGGAGGTACTTAATTCCTCTGTATGATTTGGAATAAAAAAAACTAGCACTAATAAAAATCTTACTACGAATTTCACCGACAAAGGCGAATTTGTTATTTCTCTCAAACAAGTGTAAAAACTGCCTAAACATTTGACAATCGTTTTTTGCAGGTTAATTAAAAGATACATAATGAACATTAGAATATGTTTATGTTTTCAAATCTTAAATTCGTACCGGAAATTGTCTCCCGAAGGAAACAATGTCTCCTTTTGGATTATCGTCAATTCGGTACGTTATTTCCGCTTTATCAAAACATCCCATAATTATTCGGAAATTGTCAAATGTAATGTAGAGAGGGTTGTCTTATAGGATTACCTGCAGAATTATAAAGAGGTCACAAATAAACGTATAACATTACTCATTGGATTAAAAAGTATTGCAAGATTATGTTACTAATATTATAAATGTGAAAGTTTGTATGTGTAGATATGTGAAGGATATTTGTTAGTGTTTGTTGCCTAAACGACTCAACGGATCTCAACGACGTTTGACACAGATGTAGAGCATAGTCTGGAAGATTACATAGGCCGCTTAATTTGTTCTTTTTATTAAATTCAACATGGATAGAGTAGCGGGCGAAATTTATATTATTATAAAAGTGATAGCCTGTATTTGTGGTTGGATATTTGGTAGTGTTTGTAGCCTAAACGACTTAACGGATCTCAATGAAATTTGACACAGATGTAGAGTATAGTCTGGATAAACACATAGGTTGCGTTCTTTGTTCTTTTTTAATTCAACGTGAATGGAGTGGCGAACAAAAGCTTTTATTTTTCATGTAAAGGTTTGTATTTGTAGATGGATATTTGT
>NW_013528315.1:657732-658287 GCF_000836215.1 Papilio polytes | reverse complement strand
TTTAACGTGAACGGAGTGGCGAACGAAAGCTTTTATTATTCATGTGAAAGTTTGTATGTGTAGATGGATGCATGTTAGTGTTTGTAGCCTCAACGACTCAAGGATTCTTAATGAAAATTTGACAAAGATGTAGAGCATAGTCTGGAAGAACACATAGGCTGCTTACTTTCTTCTTTTTTTATTTAACGTGAACGGAGTGGCGAACGAAAGCTTTTATTATTCATGTGAAAGTTTGTATGTGTAGATGGATGCATGTTAGTGTTTGTAGCCTAAACGACTCAACGGATCTTAATGAAATTTGACACAGATGTAGAGCATAGTATGGAAAAACACATAGGCTGCTTACTTTCTTCTTTTTTAATTCAATGTGAGTAGAGTGGCAGGCGAAAGCTAGCATTATAATATATGTGAAAGTTTGTATGTGTAGATGGATATTTGTTAGTGTTTGTAGCCTAAACGACTAAAGGGTTCTTAATGAAAATTTGACAAAGATGTAGAGCATAGTCTGGAAGAACACATAGGCTGCTTACTTTCCTCTTTTTTAATTTAACGTGA
>NW_013528315.1:655366-657630 GCF_000836215.1 Papilio polytes | reverse complement strand
GACTTAACGGATCTCAATGAAATTTGACACAGATGTAGAGCATAGTCTGGAAAAATACATAGGCTGCTTACTTTCCTCTTTTTTAATTTAACGTGAACGGAGTGGCGAACGAAAGCTTTTATTATTCATGTGAAAGTTTGTATGTGTAGATGGATATTTGTTAGTGTTTGTAGCTTAAACGACTTAACGGATCTTAATGAAATGTGGAGCACAGACTGGATGAACATATTGGCTGCTTACTTTGTTCTTTTTTAATTCAATGTGAATGGAGCGGCGGACGAAAGCTTGCATTATAATACATGTGAAAGTTTGAATGTGTAGATGAATATTTGTTAATGTTTGTAGCCTAAACGACTCAACGGATCTCAATGAAATTTGACACAGATGTGGAGCATAGTCTGGAAAAATACATAGGCTGCTTACTTTGTTCTTTTTTAATTCAACGTGAATGGAATGGCGAGCGAAAACTTGCATTATTATATATGTGAAAGTTTGAATGTGTAGATGAATATTTGTTAGTGTTTGTAGCCTAAACGACTCAACGGATCTCAATGAGATTTGATACAGTTGTAGAGCATAGTCTGGAAAAATACATAGGCTGCTTACTTTGTTCTTTTTTAATTCAACGTGAATGGAGTGGCGGGCGAAAGCTTGCATTATTATATATGTGAAAGTTTGAATGTGAAGATGAATATTTGTTAGTGTTTGTAGCCTAAACGACTCAACGGATCTCAATGAAATTTGACACAGATGTAGAGCATAGTCTTTTTTTTTAATGGGCGGCGCCATGCCGCCCTCTCGTTCTCCCTAACATGTAGAGCATAGTCTGGAAAAATACATAGGCTGCTTATTTTCTTCTTTTTTTTAAGTTAACGTGAATGGAATGGCGGGCGAAAGCTTATATTATTATAAATGTGGAAGTTTGTATGTGTAGATGGATATTTGTTAGTGTTTGTAGCCTAAACGACTAAACGGATCTTAATGAAATTTGACAAAGACGTAGAGCATAGTCTGGAAAAACACATAGGCTGCTTATTTTCTTCTTTTTTTTTTATTTAACGTGAATGGAGTGGCGGGCGAAAGCTTACATTATTATAAATGTGGAAGTTTGTATGTGTAGATGGATATTTGTTAGTGTTTGTAGCCTAAACGACTCAACGGATCTCAATGAAATTTGACACAGATGTGGAACATAGTCTGGAAAAATACATAGGCTGCTTACTTTGTTCTTTTTTAATTCAACGTGAATGGAGCGGCGGACGAAAGCTTGCATTATTATATATGTGAAAGTTTGAATGTGTAGATGAATATTTGTTAGTGTTTGTAGCCTAAACGACTCAACGAATCTCAATGAGATTTGATACAGTTGTAGAGCATGGTCTGGAAAAATACATAGGCTGCTTACTTGTTCTTTTTTAATTCAACGTGAATGGAGTGGCGGGCGAAAGCTTGCATTATTATATATGTGAAAGTTTGAATATGTAGACGAATATTTGTTATTGTTTGTAGCCTAAACGATTGAACGGATCTCAATGAGATTTGATACAGTTGTAGAGCATAGTCTAGAAAAATACATAGGCTGCTTACTTTGTTCTTTTTTAATTCAACGTGAATGGAGTGGCGGGCGAAATCTTGCATTATTATATATGTGAAAGTTTGAATGTGAAGATGGATATTTGTTAGTGTTTGTAGCTTAATAGACTCAACGGATCTTAATGAAATTCGACAAAGATATAGAACATAGTCTGGAAGATTACATAGGCTGCCTAATTTATTTTCAACTAAACGAGGGCGGAAGTGCGGGCGAAAGCTAACAATATTATGCATGTGTCAGTTTGTATGTGTAGATGATTATTTGATAGTGTTTGTAACTTAAACGACTCGACGGACCTCAATAAAATTTGACTTAGATATAGAGCAGTATGAAAAACGCATAGACTACATAGTTTATGTGATGTAGTTTCTCACCGAACGTATTTTAAATAAATAACCTAACCTCAAATACTTTAATTTTAAGCTCAAATTATTGTCTCTATATACATTCATTCTTTTGACTTTTTTATTGTTTGTGTAAAGTTTAAGCGAAGCTTTGTTTAGACTATAGTAAAATCCAGTAAGGCTTTTGTTTCATATTGATCATTATTTTGTTATGACGATTAAACTAGTTAACTCATAAGTTTAAGGGCCTGTCCCACCGGTGGTAGATAGAGGCCCTGATAGTGTAAATATGACGTCACGTCAGATAAAATACAAAATTTCTGTCC
>NW_013528315.1:607626-654169 GCF_000836215.1 Papilio polytes | reverse complement strand
TGTGAAACAAAAAAATCCTATATTTCCGTCACGTATTTTATCTGTTTGATTATTATCAGGCAATTTACAAGAATTTGGTAGTACTGCCCCTAAGGATAATTTGTATTTGTTATTTTTTTAACAGTTTTATATGAAATCAAAGCTATATTTTGATGAATGAAATAATTTATTAAATCAGGTTAGTAAGTTTTTGTGTAAGCTGTTCAAAAAAATGTAACGAACGCATTGAAGAGTAGTAACTTTTTTAAACGTTGCGCAAGGGACATACAATAAAGCGTGAAAATGGCAGCAACGCGAGGGCTGCGCTCCGCATAGTTTTTGGTACAAAATCGGGGAGTGTGCGTGCATAAAACACTTTGCAAGTAATAAAATTAAGCGCGTCCGACTGCTGCGGGAAAGCCACGTAGTGAAAAATAAACCGAGTAAAAAATAAACTACTAAAAAATATGAGCAAACGTATGCTTAAATTATTGCACTTGTTTAAAGTTGTTCAAATATAAACAGAATTTAAAGCATTAAAGTAAAGAAAGGGCTAAGGATTTTTTACGTATATTTGAATGACATATATTAATTGTCCTTCTTTGTTTTCCTATAAATATTCTGTGCATGCTTGATTTTCGAATTGATGGAACAGATAAACTTTCATATCAAATAATTCAACCTAGTTTTGCTACCAAACTATTAGGGAACAAACTAAAACGCTGGTCATTTTAAATGCCGCGAAGCGACGAACTTTACAAATGGTCAGACTTATCCGAATTATAGAATTTGTTATTAGCTTTGCAGTCATTGAAACGAGATTGTTATAAATTCTAGTTGATTGCGAAATCGAAAATTCGGCATTTTGTATTATAGAAGCCAAGCTTTTTTAAAGGTTTGGTAAACTAATCAGTCAGTACTACATACAATACCAAAGAAAAATGAATAGTTTAGTTACTTGATTTCGTAATATTTTAAGATCGGAAACTCAACGCCATCTAGATAGATAACAATAAACTAATTATACTATTTACAATTTTTACATTAGAATGTATATAACTTTCATTACGTTCAAGAAACCCCAAAAAAAAAAATCCATTTCATGTGCATTGGCAAGTAAAACGTTTTTATTTGACAAAACCGTAAACAATTATTTCCACATGGACGCGATAAGCTTTGGATTTGAGGTTTGATTATTCATAGACTTGATTTGTGCGTACACGTTATAAGTACAGTACAGTAAAATTGCTTAAGTGCTTTTAAACAATATTCCCTCTATAATTTAAAAATGACATTTCTTAAAAAAATTTTTTTAGAAAATACAAGTAAAATTATAAAATGTTCCGAATACAAAATACTTGTTATATATACGTTTTAACATCACTCGCATTTATCGTATGAAATCGCATCAATTCCAACTAACATCAGACAACAATAGAATGTGCATATCTGTACAGAACGCGCCATTGGAGAAATTATGCGCCCATTAAAGATCGCCCCAGGCAATACGTGTAATATAGGCAGTATAATGAACTCTATCATGGAAATCGGTCACAGACAAAACTGTACAAAGTATACAGTTAAGATACCTGAAGAAATTACCAGGATAGTTTTATTTAATCTTTAAAGATTACCCTTAATTTAACATTGATGGTAAAATTAACTTCACGTTAAAACGTAATTAATTTAACAAACATTTTATCATTTCAAAAGACGCTTCAACAAACAAAAAATGATTTAAAATTATACAGGACGAAAAAATTACACGAAGTAACAAAAATTTTTCAGTCGTTGAATCTGCTTACACATAATTACCAGAGTTTATAAATACGAAAAAAATACACGACGTATAAAGTAGAACGTTGGACTTAAGACCTCTGAAATACGAGGGAACATTATTTATTCCAGGGGCCTCCTCCCGTTTTAATTCGAATTTATGTATGTACATTAAATAAAGAAGCTTACATCCTCCCGCCGACATGGACATCCCTTTGTACGATTATCTTGGCGTTCCAAATTATAGCACCTGATGAGGTTTTATATTATTACCAAATTACGCATACACAAAATCGCTAGCTTAGTTTATTCGAAAGGAACAATGAAATCAAATGAACGTTAAAAATAATCGAACAATAGTAATCGTATAATCGAATAATATCCATATATTACGTTACTAAAGATGTTGAACCGTCTACAGTTAAAATAAAGGAACAATGGAATTATCAAAATTATCACTATTTGCTTCTATCAATACATAAAAACTGAAATAAACAGGCTTAAAACAGCAAGGACGCAGTAATATCTGGTTTTGTAAACACTGTCATAAACAGTGACAAGATAAAAGACGTGATGAACCCTCGTTAAATAGTCACTACCATAAAACGTTGTTTGAAACTATGTTTGATAAGGTGGCATTTAAAATAATGTTTCCCAACCTTTGTATTCAAGTACCGCATGCCAAACTTTAATCAGTTACCTAAAGTAATACGTTAAGGAAACTAACAAGTTTTTTTTCTTTATATTATAAGGCTACAAACCAGCAAGCGGCGACCTGAATCCACTGAAATGGCGAAGCTACCGCTGGCTGTAGACATCTGCCATTTTTATATGCGTTGCCTACCTTTAATCGACGTAGGAGGTGACGCTCATGAAGAGGATATTTTTCTTTTCCATGCGACCTCCGCCGTCAAATCCACTTTTCCTTACCAACCATTCCTCTTAAGAAAATAATGGGAAGAAACAAAGTTCAAAGATATTGAAAAATGAAGTTAGCAACTATCATAGGTATATCAAATAGTCACCTAATTAAGTGCATATACCTTCGACTAACAGTAATGCATTCTCTTGGTTTTCTATAGCTTTCTGAATTGGGGCAATCGATGTTCCCAGACTGCGAATCGCATGAATAGACTTTTCATTGAGTATTTTTTAATGAAGCCATGGCATGAACAGACTACAAGGCACCTCTATTATGCTAACTGTGCTGCAGATTAATGTCTTCATTAAACATATAATTGTGTAAATTCTATAACTATGTTATACATTTTTTGTTATATACAACAATGATATATACAGATGCAGTCCAAATTAACTTAGAAAACTCACTATGATTTATTTTCTTGCGTTTAACCACATGTGCATAATTTTGGGGTTATTACAATCTACATATTCAATTCCAACATTTGATTGAATTACAATCATCGTAGTATCAAAAATTGTAATGAGAAACCTGACCTTTAGACGTCGTAGATTCCTAAAAAATATAAACTAAGTGATTATCACAGAACAGAATATCACAGTTGGAGACGTAAATGTCTGTTGGTTAGAAAATTGGTCCATTACCTACCATATCCTTTTCATTTCGATATCGATAGATTTAAGTGTACAAAAATGCCGCACTTAGACTCTTTTATCCGGCCCGAATGATTTCCAAGTCGATGCACAATGCACCTAGTTCACTTAACCTGTCGACCTATCCGGGATAAAGTTAAAAATTGAAATCGGAATGTGAAATAAATTTTCATGTAAACTTTTAAAGTAAACATTTTTCTGTATTCATGGTAAATCAAACAGTTGTAGAGAATATATCATCTATTAGCAGATAAACCGGTTAAAATAGAAAAGTCTAGCTCTAATCATACTTAATAATAATATAATAAATGCGAAAGTTTAGATGGATAGTTGGATGTTTGTTAGAGTTTGTAGTCTAAACGGCTCAACGGATTTCGATAAAATTTGGCATAGATGTAGAGGATAGTTTGGAAGAACACACAGGCTCCTCACTTTGTTTTTAATTCCACGCGGACGGAGTCGCGGGCGAAAGCTAGTATTCTTATAAAATATATGTAAGAAGTATAAAATTTTCAATTCAATTCAGTTTCAATTTTAGAGTTCTTTCGTACCCAAACTTTTTTAATAATAAAAGAAAATGGATACGAGGTGTTAAGATGGATAAAAAAGGTGGAAGATAATAAATCATTTAATAAAATTTTATAATACCAGTTTGCTTGCGAGAGATCGTCTAGTAAGAGATTTAAATTTTTAAATGCAATGCATATCGTTCGTTCTTATGATTAGATACTAATGTTAGTTGTATTTCAGTTTCCAGTTAAGTATAATTAAGGTAAACAGATATGTTAGTGTGTACGATGAATACGAGTACATCTAATTAATGTTGATTATTGAATCATTTGCATGCGCTACGCTTTACCGCATAATGCTAAATAGGTATGTGCATTATGAGAATGTGCAATTAATCAAATGACAAGGCTGTGGCTAAACGTGTTTGTTTAAAATTAGTTTTGCTACAAACAGAGTAATAATTACAATTACGTATAAAGTTTTAAACTGTTTTTGGGACTAAATGTTTATAAATCTAGATTTTTGGAATTTCATTCATTTACATATAGCTGTAGAAATATTTTGCAATTTGATTTAATCTAAAATCTTCTTTAATAACATTTATTTCATACTACTAATAAAAGAAAGGATATCGTTTCATACCCATTTGTATTACTAAAGGTTTTTAATCAGTACTTTGCGCCCTTTCGGCGTGCTTTAGTATGATACGTGCCAACAATGAAAGGGTTTCTGTACCCTCATTAAGAAATATTTCTTCGTCCTTTGAATTTCTCACAGCGCAAAAATCTAATATTTCTACGGGATGAATAACAATATACTTTTATCATACTAAGTCGTCCTTCTCTTAACTAGTGGTTTGAGTTTTTTTTGACAATCAATTGTTTAAAATAATTGTTCCAATTCTAATAACCTATGTTGTGTTACCAAACCTCGCTAATGCAAGTCAAGTGTTAAGTGACACAAACACTATCTTCGGCTTAACTCAACTTGAAACTTAAAGCTCCTCACGTAGTAATCTACTAAAGTCTCAATGTCTCGTTCACTTACAATAAATGAATCTCAATGTTACATATGGAATACAGTCACTTTCACTTGAACAACATAATAAAAATAGTTTTAACTTAAAAAAAATCCTTTATTTTGAAACATGATGAAAACCAATGAGAAAAAAAAATACTCTTGTAAGTTACTTGTGTGACTAAGTAATGTACAAGTTTCTTGGTTAAAATAAATGCAAATTTTTAGATAGATGGATGGATGGATGTTTGTTAGAGTTTGTAGCCTAAAGGCTGAATGGATTTCGCTGAAATTTGGCAAAGACGTAGTGGATAGTCTGGAAGAACACATAGGCTACTCAGTTTTGTTCTTTTAATCCGACAAAGTCGCGGGCGAAATCTAGTTATAATATAAAAATATTAATATTATTGTCGTTAAAATATTTCTATAAAATTTCCAAGGTATTATCCCTTGTCGGATTACGTTTCAATTACATTTTCTAAGTAGTTCTTAGCTCTAAGGCTCGTCATGTCTTAGATAAAAGTAAAGGGGCATTGTAAATTGATACCAGTTATTGAGTGAACTGATAGCTCGGAGATAGATCAAAGGAATTGAAACCTTTTGTTCGCCATCGTACAATACCTTGCTACCATATATATACATTTGTAATTTAATATCCACATTGTAAAGCTCTAACAAAAAGAATAAGGGCTTAAGGACACTAATACAGTGAATAAACTAGTTAATACTAAGATGATACGCCGTCCTCTAGACTAAAGGCATGTCCCACCACTGGCTGATAGAGGTTCAGATAGCTTAGAAATGACATCACTGTCTGATGAACAAAATCCGATATCCGATCACATATTTTATACCTTGATTTGTTATCAGACAATTTACAATTTCGTGGGAATTAAATTAATATATTCCCATCTTTTATTGATGTTAGATATCTTTTCTTTCTATTAACAATGTCTATGATTGTAACTTGGTTTAAATTGACCGTAATAATATTGCTAAGACGATGGTAAATTATTTTCAATAATGAATATAATCTGATATAGACTTTACTTCTGTATTTTACATGAAAGTATTACCGTTTAGCACACAAAAGTAATTCAGGAAGGTTTCTAGTTTCTTTATTCAGATAAGCTTACTTAGGGTTAGTTTCCCAGACCTTTAACAATTCATTAGTGTTTTTGGTTCGATTAATTCTTAGAAAACATTTCTGTGCTACGTATTTTAAGTTTTATTTAAAATTTAGTTTAACCTAACTCTAATCACTAGGTAATGGTAAAAATAAATAGAAACTCCAACAATATTACAAAAGACAAAAGTAAACAGTGTAACAAAGGTAAAGGAATAATGAGTAACTAAGCTTCGGCCATATAAGCGTTAATATCCTAATGGTTTGGGGTACGGACTACCGATCTTGCGGTCGAGACTTCGAATCCTGCTATTCGACTATTGAAGTCAACAATATCCTAGCACAAGTCTAGAGCTTAGTTGGAATGGTTAAAGGAAATATTAGTAAATTAACAAAAATCTACTGCTATTTAAAAAAAATATAAGAGTACATGATATTAAAGAGGTTAATAGAAACGCGTTGTAGTTCATTGTCTGATGGACGTTTACATTATTCGTTAAATCCTTTAATGGACGTCCGGAAATGTAGCTTAAAAGGAATAACCGCTCACTAAAGGATTAAGAGTACCACAGATAATTTATAATTCATTTGGTGGTGTTCGAAAAACCTGCTTCACTTAATTGAAGATTAAAAATGCACTAAGTGCTTGCTTATTACTGGTGTGCATTATACATGAGGTTTAAATATGTACAGCAAATAACCTTTTAACAGTTGTATTTAAATTAATCGGTTGTATTATTAGTTAAAATTTGAAAACATTTGCAGCTATACAAAAAAACGCGGTATAAAGTTAAACTTAGGAATAAACTGAGTATAAGCAAATATTAGTTCATTTTTTTCTTATACTTAGTTTATTCCTAATTTAAACTTTTTACCGCATTTATTTGTAAGACTGTTAAATTTTAAAAGGAACTATTAATAGCTACAATTTTGTTAATTAAAGCAATTCAACAATGCTTTTAAAATAACTGCAAATGTCGTTTCTTCTTCATGTTACTAAAAGCAGAATTATCTGTTAATTTGATCACCATAATGTTTATAAACACTCCAATATTACAATAATAAATATAAAGACAGATAGACATAAAGATACAAATCTATATTATTTTAAAAATGTACCATAACCCTGTAAAAATGAATATCAGGACGACTTGAAAGTCTCAGGTCTACGGGAAGTATCCTCAATAAAGTTAGATTGCTCCTTTGTTAAATATTTTAGCTACGAATGCATAAAATTGAGGTCATTTGTACAATTTGGAATTTACTGTTGGAACTGATCAATAGATTCAAATTTCTTAACTAATTTTTTTTATGATAAAAGTCTTTTTTAACGGTAACTTAATGCTTTATTTGTAATTGTTTGTGCTGAAAATAGCATACACTTTTATTGAAAAAGTGATTATTACTAGTTTAATTACAAAAAAAAATCAAATAATATTCATGTGTCATTAATCAGAAATTTATCAACACAAAGGATTGTGTTTTTACACGAAATATTTTTCCCCTCTGGCATATTTTTCAAAGCGTTCTTTAAAACACGTCAACCCTCTGACGTGAATGTGAAAATGCTCTTTACTTTTGATATAAGGACAATGTTATCTATCTTAAGTTTTTCACTACTTCGTGTTTACAAGTCATGATCGAAAAAATGAGTGCGAGAAAAAACGGTCTGCATTTTTTTGTAGTTTTTTTTTTCTCAAGGAACACGATGTCTTTTTTAATAATTACTTATCACTTATAATGCTTTGTCAGACTGTCTTGTTTGTCTATTAATTAAAATTTATTGCCAATTCACAAAATGTTGTTGAGTTTAAAAAAAAAAAAACTAGCTTGGTATTAAGGTGTTTAACACAAACATAAAAACAACACCAACGTTGTACAACATTTAATGCGGTAAAAACACTGGCTAAAGTCCGGGAACAACAAAAGCTCAAGTCGTTGCAGCTTTAAGTTAGTGGCGTTTATTAATGACTTTGTTTTTTACATTCATTTTTAAATGGATTAATTCTATTTTACTACATTTAGTTTATTTGTAGAACATCCGAAATTGATGTACATATAAGCGTATTTGGACCTACCAAAATTACATTTAGTAAATTAAAATATCTGTAATAGGTAATCTGTTAAGTTTCCAATGAAATGTAACGTAATGGTCGGCGTGATTAAATAAAGCCTAGTCATCTAGTAAAGGTACGCTCGCCCCCTCGATGGGAATGTAAATGAGCTAACGACATAGTTTCATTCTTTCTTTTTCATAGGTCGTTCAGGCATACAGTAACTTTTTATTCGATGTACTTTTACAATAAAACGGTACACGAACTCCTTTGTTTGACCGCATGTGTTTTGAATCGATGCACTGTACTAGTTCAACCGACCAACGTTCCTCCCGGAATAATACAATACAGATATTGAATTTAATATTTAAAGAACAGAATTGTGAATTGTTCTGTTCCGTAGAACCACTTTTAGATTCTTCAATGTACTTTTATGTTTCTCTACAGCTTGATATATTATTCTTGTTCGTACCTCATATTGTTTTACAATATTTTTGGAGACGACAACTTACGTACCAAATTCAAAAATATGTATACGCTTTTGTCTCAGTTATTTAACAATATAAGCAACGATAAAGTACCAATAAAATGTTTGAAAGTAAATGCATTTTATACTCGTAGAAGGGTCTTACACTTATCATCCCTTTGGCGTCAGTGTGCAAGTACTCTCTGCATTTAAATTTGGAATTCATTTATACTGTTCATACTTTTAAATAACTCTCTCTAAAACAATTGACGCTTTGATTGCTATTTGAAATAGTATACGTATTTAGTATCCTACCTCCAGTTTTCACGACTAAAAATGTATAATTGCGATATCTATAATGGACCGTAATAATCAAAGAATTGTGAAATGAAATGCTTTTATATTTTCCCTGGACATAATCATGTACAATTTTATCTGGATTTTATTCTATAAATGTTTTCGTTAGTTTTATAAAGGAAATATACCGTTAGCTAAAAGCATACACAGAATGCAAATGAGAAGCACATTTGGACGTAGCTCTGTGTTTAATTCCTTAAATCCTTTAATGGACCGTCAGAAGGTTGTCTTTAAGTTATATTCTCTGTAGGATCGAAAGAATCTTAGATATATAAATCACAATCTGTCGCACTAAAACGACAACGTGATGAATTTTAAATCTGACCCAATTTAATTGCTAATTTATTTTTGTTAAATAGCAGTTTTTTTTTTAATTCAGGTATCTAATTAGAGTTATGAATATTAATTGGATTTTTTTATTATGCTGTTCGTAGATAGTTTAAGCTCAATTATTGCGTTTGCGTTTTAACGACACAGATCTCATCATCACCGAGCTGTAGCTTCATTGGTGATTCGACAATCTAGTTAGTTATGTTTAAAACGAACGTCTATTGCCTAACGACGGTAAAAAGCATTATTTTGTTAGAAATAAGTAAACATAAAATACCATGATAAATACCCATAAATTAAAATCTATCATACTTCATACTAATCATACTAATATTATAAATGGGAAAGTTTAGATGGATGGTTGGACGTTTGTCAGAGTTTGTAGCCCCTAAATGGCTTAACAGATCTCGATAAGATTTGGCATAGATGTAGAGGATAGTCTGGAAGAACACATAGGCTATTCACTTTTGTCTTTCCCATTACACGCGGATGAAGTCGCGGGCGAAAGCTAGTAATATTATAAAAGCGAAAGTTTAGATGGACGGATGGATGTTTGTTAGAGTTTGTAGCCCCTAAATGGCTTAACAGATCTCGATGAGATTTGGCACAGATGTAGAGGATAATCTGGAAGAACACATAGGCTATTCACTTTTGTCTTTCCCATTCCACGCGGATGAAGTCGCGGGCGAAAGCTAGTAATATTATAAAAGCGCAAGTTTAGATAGATGGATGGATGTTTGTTAGAGTTTGTAGCCCTAAATGGCTTAACAGATCTCGATGAGATTTGGCATAGATGTAGAGGATAGTCTGGAAGAACATATAGGCTATTCACTTTTGTCTTTCCCATTCCACGCGGGTGAAGTCGCGGGCGAAAGCTAGTAATATTATAAAAGCGAAAGTTTAGATGGATGGATGGATGTTTGTTAGAGTTTGTAGCCCCTAAATGGCTTAACAGATCTCGATGAGATTTGGCACAGATGTAGAGGATAGTCTGGAAGAACACATAGGCTATTCACTTCTGTCTTTCCCATTCCACGCGGGTGAAGTCGCGGGCGAAAGCTAGTAATATTATTAAAGTGAAAGTTTAGATGGATGAATGGATGTTTGTCAGAGTTTGTAGCCCCTAAATGGCTTAACAGATCTCGATGAGATTTGGCATAGATGTAGAAGATAGTCTGGAAGAACACATAGGCTACTCACTTTTGTCTTTCTAATTAGAGTTTGTAGCCTAAATGGCTAAACAGGTCTCGATGAAATTTGGCATAGATGTAGAGAATCTGGAGGACCAAATAGGCTACTCACTTTTTTTTTTAATTTCACGCGGAAGGAGTCGCGGGCATCAACATAATGTTAAATATTTATCCAACAAGCCAAATTTTCAAGTAACTGCTAATAAAATAAAAATACCAAGTACCGTTTAAAATGTGCTTCACTTTTAGAGTTGATTCCACAATCCCTCACGTTAGAAGTCGCGATGCACCACTTTTATCTTACATTCAAAATGCACCAACATTATTCGAATAGTTCCCGACTGTAGAAAATTCTTGCTCTTTAAATTTTTTCCAGACCATTGGGAAATGCAATTTCGAGTCGGATTTTGGCGTCTTGATGAACTCGAAGATAGATGTATTAGAATACCTACGTTTCCTTTGTTTTATTTGAATCATTTGTTTTAATAAATCTACTATGTAAAATAGACCATATCATCGCTTTTGTTTCCCTGACATTATCTCACTCTGTGGACACCAGATTTCATCCTCATTCGCTCATTTCAATCAATACAATCTTCACCTACTTATTTATCAAATGACACTAAACAATTAGTAACAGCAGATTAATAGTATTATTGCTATAAATATTTAACATAGAACATATATTTAACAAATGTTTATTTTAAAACTTTTCCTAAGTCAATGTAATTAACAAAGAAAGTAAAACGTCAAATCACCATAAAAGTACAGCAAAATACAAAATTGTCTGAGCTTAAATTTAGAGAAAGCATCAAATATGCAGATCGCTTTACCCTTTTAGCACTGAAGTGTACAGTCAACGCTAAATAAAACAGTGAATTGTGCAAATCAAATGCAGACTATATAAATTTAAATCGATTGGTATTAAAATAGTAAGGCATTCGAATGCAAAAGTAAAATATTGAATTAATTCTCAGCGGCTATTATTTGGTAAATTTTTACGATTTATTTTATCCGGACATTTTATTAAACACGGAAGTGTCAAAAGCACATTATTTGAGATAAGAGCCCTTTGTAAAAGTTATTTTCCATAGACAATGTGCATTTTCAACCTGATTTAACTTTGTAATTCTTATTACCGTAAATGGAAATTGATAAAAAATATCATATTTCATACATTTTAATTATTTTAAAAAGCTAAATATAAAATTTAACAGCGAAGCGGTAGCCGCGCAGGTCAGCTAAAAGAGAGTGAAACGCTAACATATTCGTGCTCACGACCCCTCGTTATCTCCTACTCCCAGCTCGAGCGCTTGCCGTGTCAATTGTTTATTTCACAGGATAATCTTTATAAATGACACGCTACATGTAAATAGTACAAAACATGACAAATATTTGCATTACAAGCCATTACCGAAGGGTTTAATATCTCAGATGCTGTTGCCGTATTGTACGATATAAGTACCAGATTTTTTCTGACATATGCTTTTAATGTGAATGTGAAGGTAAGAATGTGATATTTGTGCCACGGTAGCGCAATGGTACACCGTACTTGTATGTTGGTACATAGTCCTGTAGGCCCAGACTTTATTGCCACTAGTTGACTATAGTGCAGATGTGTTTCAACTTCTCACGTCTGAGAATAAACTAAAAATGTGTACTTATTACGTCCATATTCACCTGAACAACGAGATGTAATTTTTTTTAATAATGTTGCAAATTTACGCATCAGTAGAGTAATGGTCAATTCGAAACAGGAATAATGTTACTAATATTTTGAATGCGAAAGTTTAGATTGTTGGATGGTTGTTAGAGTTTGTAGCCTAAACGACTGAACGGATCTTGATGAAATTTGGCATAGATCTAGAGCTTACTCTGGAAGAACACAAAAGCGAGAGCTAGTTAGTAATAAAAGGTTTGTTAAATCTATTTTATAGACACATTTTATTTTCAATCCTTTGTCAAAAGAGCTTTGTTGGTAAGAGGGAAATTTTCCCAGTAATCATGAATGTTAATAGCTCCATATTTTTTTAATCATAGCATGAAACAATTTTATAATGTTGGTAACACGCATGTTTAAGAGTAATAACCCTAAATTTGGTCTTTATACCAGGATCATTATGTAAAGTAGGGCCTAAAACAACTCTGTGAACATAAAGCGCTATCAGCTGGGCCCTTATACTGAAAGGGTCCCCCGATTTTCAACGTAATTCGCAACAAAGGGCTTATTTTAATGACGTTGATCATCTGTTCGAATTTTTATTTGAAGAATTTTAGATCATAGACGTATCAGTATATAATTATTAAGAAAATAGGGCGGCGACAACACGAGCTTATTTCTAGTTTCAAAATCAGCTCAGCAAACATTTAAACGAATTAAGTGCAGAATAGCTAAATGGACAAGAGCCTTCGCTTTCTTAAATTGAATAATTTATATTGTAACAAGTGCTAATAATACCTTAAATAAAGGAGAGGTAAAAGGGAATCGTGACTCGAATCGATTACCTGCGAACGTTCGAAACCTCCGATTGGCAAAATTTTATAATTTATTTTTCTTTCATAAATCTTTCCGAGCGAACAGTAGATCTAAGTTATTAAATAAATTCTTTTCTAACTGAGGTTTGATTAAATACGTTAGTGATATTTTTCTTATTTCAATTATAAATGATAGCTTCTAATTGACCAAAATAAATTTAATTAGATATATAGCAAACGAGCAGTATGAACAACGTAGGTATTATGGGCGCAATGGTAGTTTACACTTCATCAGAAGAAATGCAGAAGCGTTGCAAGCTTTAATAATCTCAAAATCAAAACACATAGATCATTCTAATCGATTTTCGTGCCGTATTCGAAATATCAAACGTTAAAAAAGCGAAACACGCGTCTGACGCTAAAAAAAAGCGTAAAACGGGACGTGGACATAAATTAGCGTGCAGAAAAATGGCGTCTCGGCATAAAGTGAGATATGGCCAATATAACGGGCATGATGTACGTTGCATGAGAGTCGCGCGGTCAATATTGATACGCCTTTATGACCCATTTACCTTTTCGGTACGCGAGTTCGGTGCCGGCGGAATTCCGTTAGCGACCGTTTAAAATTCACATACGTTTGAAAGCGTTAACATGTTTACACTCCCTGTGTGGCCGAACTATGCGTTTTATTCTTTTTGCAACAAGAGATAAACCTATGTGCGAACTGTGTGCGTGATTTGAAAGGCTTGCAAAATATTGCATTTCAGATATTTCATTCAAAAAAGTCTAGATTAAGCTTTATATCGTCTTAACAAAAAATTGTCAAAATTTAATACTGTTCTTAACATTTTTGGAGAATAAACATTTTTTTTTAAATAAAATTTATGGGTATAAAACTTTAAGAAATGATATTCTTTTCAGTCAGTTTTAATAAAAGTCGGTAACGCAAAACGTCGACTGCGTGCGTCCCACAGGAGCGCCATAAAATCAAAGTAATATATTTTTCATTCTGCAACGACGCTTGCAATAAATCCCACCGTCGATTATGTTCACCGTCGACCGCTATAATGATAATCGTTAATTTTAACCACGTCATATAAACGGACATAGATTTAGAAAATAATATCATGCGATATGCTAATGCCCTTAACCTTTATATAACTTGTTAAGTTTTATATAATACGGTAAATTTTAGGATAAGTAATGTATACCAAGATTTTTAAATATTAATCTGCAATACCATAACTGAAGTTAAAACAACAAACACATGTCACAAAAGTTAATTTTCTGTTATAAGTAATTCGATTTCCGAAGCGTGTTTTGCGAGAATTTTAAATGTGTGCAGTCGAAATGACTGGTCATTTGAAATCGGAAACCCATATCCCGATTTATTGTATTTCGTATCGCAGTACTGCGGCCTGATTTATGCTTGAGAGTTTTAGAAGTTAGATTGTTCAGAATTTCTAACTTAAAACAAACCTAGATTGTTATTGTGACTACCTAATTTTCTATAAAAATAAATTATCTATCCATAATGAAATTGTAGTGCCTGTTTGTAATATCTCAAGGAAAATTCCAGATTTCGGGAAGTTGATGTATTTGCGATGCTGATAAAGAAAATCGCATTTTTTTTGTCTGCCTGTCTGAGTATCTGTCCGTCTGTCTGTCTATCCTTCTGTCTGCCTGTCCGTAAGTCGCGATTGGTCCGGGTAATCTCCGAAACAGCTGGGCCGATTTCGACCGGACTTTCACTAAAGGGTAGCTGACATAGGCTACTTTTTTGTCTTAATGTTGCGTGGACGAAGTTGCGGGCAACAACTAGTTGTAAGACCTTCAATTTATTAAAAATATTTTTTTAGCATTAATTACTAATTAAAGTTACCTATCCGTGGTAATTTATTTTAAAGTAAATAAAGATTGTATTGTATTCCGGCTTAACAGAGGCTATGATTGATCAAACGTCGTTTGAGCGAAAGGGGGTTATTCTGTTAAGCACAAGTCCTTAGTAAAGGTGTCGACTCATAAAATAAATTGGAATACGCCGTCGATCAGAATTCGCGGCAGGACGCGGTGGAAAGTGGTCGCTCACGGGGCGGACCATAAATCAACTCTACGCTTTATGTATAAAAAAAACGAGCAGGAAAAGTCGTTTATTTGTTTCTAAACTATTCTCGAGCTGCACGGTACCCTCGATACTTTAATAAAATACCTGGTGTGGAATTGAAATTTCATATTTCGTCGCTGTAACCGCAGTATGGCTTGGGAAGTCGCTTTCCGGGCAAAAACGCTAAAGTACGAAAGTTTCCGCGTTCCTTTATTTAATTACATTGAAAATTCTTTGCCAGTAAGGAGTGCCTATTTACAACGCTTCAATATTATTTTCATACCGTTTAATTTTCAATGTAATAAAATTTCCGTTTGTTAGTATCTTATCTTATCTTGCTTTTTTAGGACAATCTACGCGCAAAATACTCGCAAGCCGTGGAGTTGCGGAAACCGTAGCCCCTACTACTACTACTACTAGGACAATCTATTGAAAAAAGAAATGATTACTAGGTATAATTTTAATTAATTGCGTACGTTATATCAGTAAAACATTTTGTTTGGTTGTATCTTTTATAAATCAATAATGAAAATTCTTTTTTTGTTATCAATAATCAAAAAGCGCAGGCTATTTAATAGAAATGTTATATGAACCTACGTCCGCGTAGCGAGCAAAACCGCAGGAATCAGCTATTTACATGTATTCGTGCTACGTAATATAATTTCAATTCGTTAGTGAAAACCGACATGTTTAATTATAATTTTATTTATAACAGTATAAAGCTGGCTTTACGAAGAATATTGTAAAATTATACGTTAACTGATTTTGTTATTGGAAACAGAATATTAAATTTGCGGTTTCAAGCAACCTAATTGTAACCTTAATATGTGCATCTCATTTTTTTTAAATATTAACGTTTCTTTTTTTTACTAAATGTTATAACTTCTTTCTGTGTTCTAAAAGGTCAAAAAAGGTCATTTATTATCTTAGGACGAAATTATAATTTACGAATTGAATGGTAAAGGCAAAGATAAAGAAACGTAACAGACAGTTTCATGAAAAATTAATGTCTATAATTCAACTTATCTCTTTGAATGATTTGATAAGGGTAAATGTTTATATACTAACGCAAAAGTATCGTACTTAACATTTATGAGTCTGTTATTTAAAAGGTAATTGTATATCTTTATTATTCTCCATAAATAATGAAAAATAACCAAACTAATATTATAAATGCGAAAGTTTAGATGGATGGATGGATGTTTGTTAGAGTTTGTAGCTTAAAGGGCTAAACGGATTCAGATGAAATTTGGCACAGACGTTGAGAATAATCTGCAAGAACACATAGGTTACTAACTTTTATTTTTTTTTTAATATCTCGCGAACAGAGTCGCAGGCGAAAGTTAGTTTGCTAATATTTTCCACAGTATTGTTTTACGATTCAATAACGATATTTGAAGTTTTTTTTTTAATTAACGCTTCTTAATTACGAATTTTGTTATCCGTTAACACGCTTACAGTTTTTCTAAGTATTTAAGTTGAAGTTGTTAAAGTTATGGTAGAAGTAGTTGTACTTAACTAATTTCATTGATGAATTCCAGCTTCAATATGACTTGGTATATAGTTCTGGAATTCATTAAGCCGTCTATCTTAAACGCCTTTACTAAATAACGCGAGCCACAACTTGTCTCTCATTTGCTTTGATATTTCGGTGTACACCTCCAAACTTGTTGTACAATTTAGTTTTGCGGCGAAACTTTAGACAAGTTTACATTTAGCAACGATCCCCTCGAGTTAAATACTTTCTTTAATACGCTCAAACAAGTTTTTATTATTATTAGGTTTAGTTCGAGATACTTAACAGTCTTTTTTTCATTATTATTTATATAAATTGACTGATACTATTAAATTGTTATTATTTTAAGCATTTTTTTTTAGGTGTATTACGTTTTTATTATATTTTAAAGTCTCTAAATTACTAACGTAAGCTTAAATTACTCTAATAATGATGTCATCCTTATCAAGTTTTAACGAAACAATTTATGTGTTATGTATTATAGATAGATATTGTAGAACTTCACCAACAACTAAGGGTATGAAATCTATTAAAATTGTCGATAAATCCGCGTGGGAACGCCGAAAGCTAATCCTGAGTGGCTCCGATGAAATTGTTCAAACGGCAAAACGCGGGTCAACCGACCTTATCATTTCAACCATCGAAATTCAACAATGGAGAGAAATTCCATTTCAAAAATATCTCTTACAATTTATTTCTAAAAGATTTTTAATTCCAAATTTTTATAAATACATTGAGCCAAAATGTATTATTTTTGTTTAAATATAATAACTTTGTTCCTAAATGCCAAGCTAAAATTATAGAACAAAGGGAGGTAAAGTGCACTAACGCCATTATTATCAACTATGTAGGTCTTCTATATGCAAACAGCATGGCTGCGTTCCAGCTGAATTTCAGGTGCACGTAAGCTAGATAACCGTAATTGTAATTAAGGGAAACTAAAGAGTAACGGTTCCAAAATGTTTACAACAACAAAATTCAGAAACGGAAACAAATCCCTATTTTTAATTAAAAGCAAATTAAAACAAAGAATTTTTCTTTACAATTTTGAAAATTGATGTCCATCTTTAGAAAATTGTGTCAGTCACCTAATTTTATGGTAGCTCACAGAAGCGAGCCAACGTGGTAATATATGAGCGTATATTTAGATGATAGACAACTTTGAAATCTTGGTATCTGTACCTTATTACGTATTTGGTACAATGTAAGAATTGTAGCTTAAGTCTCAAAGACTGCTACGCCTTAGCTACGCCGTAGACCCTATTTGATTATGCAGAAAATGTTACCACGGGTTTGCAGCCTACAAAAATGGCTTATTGTCATCATTTATCTCACTAATTCTGTTTTTAATAAAAAAAAATAGTTAACTGTATTTTTTTTTTCATAGTATTGTATGTGTGCAGTGAAAGCCTACTTAGTCAGAGGCGCAATATTTGGACATAATTTGAACTTTTTATTAATATAAATGTTAAAATGTGACGAACTTCCAAGTTAAATCCTTGTTTGTTTGGATCGGTAAGAAAAGTTTTAATTTAACGATGGGCATGCAGTCCACGTTCCAGCGCTAATGTATGACTTGGAACACGTGTTGTGAAACGGTGCAAGATTTAGAAGTTTGTGTGCTCTCGTTAATTTCGCTTTATAACTTTAGATGTCATCAAACGATCACGTACGTTTGGACGCCGTTAAACTGCTTTTAAAAGTTTTACGCGCTTTAATGTTATTGTAATTAATAATCTGCAATCAGTCTTGATAAGGCTTTAAATGGGTCTTGTTATCCGATTTACTAATAATAAAAACAAAAACATCATAAGTTTGTAAATCATTTATATATGAAATTAAAACTTAAGTCGCTATTTCATAAAAAAATATAAATATGTTTATAACATCATAATTTAAAGTTTGCTTTTCGTTTACTCTGACTTTGATATTTCATAGATATTAAAAAAAAGTATAACAATTGTTAAACAAAAAAAATGTTCCGTGCTTATATTTTTGTGTACGATTGACTTCCGAACTAATAGCTGCGCATTAACTTGCGTAATACATTTACGCATTGACATCTAAGCGTTGACTTGCGCACTAACATCTGCGCACTGACAACTGCGCATTGACATCTGCGTGTTGACTTGCGCACTGACAACTGCGCATTGACTTGCGCACTAACGTCTGCGCACTGACAACAGCGCATTGACATCTGCGCACTGACAACTGCGCACTATCATCTGCTCACTGACAACTGCGCATTGACATCTGCTCGTTGACTTGCGCACTACCACCTGCGCACTGACAACTGCGGACAGAAATCTGCGCATTGACTTGCGCACTAACATCTGCGCGTTGACTTGCGCGCTAACATCTGCGCATTGACTTGCGCACTGACATCTGCCCATGACTTGCGGTTTTATATCTGCGCTCTTGCTAACAATTAGCCTAATTCATATAGTAGGTGAAGGAAATCATCGTTTTGCAACCTGCATATCTCGGCGAAGAAAATATGTGTGAAGACATCCAATCACACTTGGTCAGCGTGGTTGACTACGGCCTTGTCACCTTTTACCGTGAGAGCTGGTTATTATATAGTACGTGTGTTTGAACCCGTTTAGAGCATATTAATTATTGGGACAGCAGATGAATTGTGAATTTATTATTGTCATGATTTTTATTTTTTTTATTGTTAATTACGCTTAAACAAAAAAAAAACATAAGAAAATTGTACCTATGTTTCTATTTCAATCTCCTGAAAAGTTTAATACATTGGGGACTCAAATAAACACATTTTAAAAATTCTAGAATAAAGACACCAATAAATAGAACCTTTGTATTGTATATAATTTTATTTAAAAAAAATCATTTTAATAATTTTAATGAATATTGAATTCAAATAATGCGCTTGTTGGTTTTATTTCTTCATACCTTGTTGGATCATCCTGTAAAAGAAAAAAAAATTAAAACATTTGAATTGGGTAATTTGATATTTTAAAATTTTATCGAAAAAGCAATTTTAATCCATAGTAGATTTAGCCATTTTTCATATTAAAGATTATTTCTTAAAACAAATTATTAATAATATAACATTTTACTTACCTTTGATGATTCATATTAAAAAAAAGAAACATTTTTCCAAACATTTTTTTTCCAATTTTAAAGTTTATCAAATGTTTTACTTCAAAACTTCGCTTTTATTTCGAACCTAATGATCCAAAAGAGAAATAAGTTAAATTCCGACAACGATACAAAAAATTAATCATTTCACGATCAATAAAATCCAAATCACTATAAATAAATTTGGTCCAAAGAGAACCGACGCGCGCGATAATTTAAAAAAAATCCGCGACTTACATTTAAACTTACCTTTTAAATTCAGCACTCGTCACTTATTTGGCACATAAAAGTCAAATTGATAGAAGTCATCATCACCAAAAAAATTTAAGTCATTACACCAATCACAAAAAAAAATTAGTCCAAAATTAAATGAACGCGAAGAGGCGCTACTACCGCGGCACTGAGTAGCGATTTCCCGGAGCTACTAGGAGTTCGGAGGACCTCCTGAGCTAACTTCTACCGACGATATGAGGTCCAAACGGAGCTACGGGCCAATTTATAGGAGCTGGGGTTGAAACGCGCACGCGTCCAGCACCCTGTTGCTTCATAGTGATGTTTGTGGACATGTGTATCGATATTGAAAAAATATTTTTTTTGGATTTCACACTTTATGGCTATTAAAATACGGTCTAATTTGGTAAAAAATCGCATGTTTTATTTATTTAATAACTACAGTTGTCAAAAAAAATAACACTGTGGAATTATTAAAGGTTTATATTACACAATGGTGTAAAGTGCATTATAAAGTGGTACAAAGGAAATTAATTTTCAATTAAAGATTTTCTTGTAATCAATACTAACTATTAAACTTCGTGATTTTACAACAATTCAATAATGTTAACAATGAATAGCACATTTTTGCAATCTTGTCCAAACGTAATTTCTTCTGCAAATATATTATTGAGCATAAAATAATTCGAATAAAACAAGTACACTAATTATGATCCCAATCAAATTATAACTTATGTGCATAGTTTAAAGGTACTAAATTACAGAAAAAACGAAATTTGTCAAAAAATTTAATATAAAAGCCACATGTCGATAAATGCGCGATGTAACATCACTATTTACCTTTACTCACACTCCAGCAACCTGTAACACCCTCACCACCCTATCGTTCAAACACTACGTTATCAGGAAACTTATGTTAAAGTCGGATACCGTTAATATCGTTACTGATTTTGCCACAGTGAAGTGAGTGATTGAAAAAAGGCTTAATTTTTTTTGGTAAGTATAATAGATTATAAGAGTAAAAAAAAATTATCGCCATTTTCGAAACATGTCTAACTGAAACATTCTTAAAACTTTATGTGAATTATAAAAAAAATCTCTTAATAAACTAAACTAAATTAAACGGTTAAATTAAGTAAATCGTGAACGATTTGTTATTTTTCCGCAAAACTGTATAGTTTTTTAAAAAATCCTGAAAAAAATAGTTGTAGCGATATTTTACCGAAAAAAAACTACATAGATAAAACACTTATATTTTATACTGGTCTTTGATACAAACAAAGAAAAAATAATATTGACTAAAAAAAAATAAGCGACTTGTAAAATTTTCGGGCCTACGTACTTCGGAACACTATATTATTTATTTTTTACATTAATACCAGTGTAAACAATAAATTCGCAGTTTTTTCTTTTGTAAACCAGAGTTTTAAGAAAGATATTCGATAAAAAAAAACTTAAGCGACTTAGAAAAATTTCGCAAGCAAAAAGTGTCATGTTCGAAATTTTTACTTTTACATGATCTCAAAAATGTCTGGTATCGTTTTTACGGGAATCTTAATTAAAGGTAGCTGCTGGAATATTTTTAATTCCTGCGCTGACGAAGTCGCCGGCGACCGTTACTACATAGATAAATTGTAGTGTCTCAACTAAAAGTAAATCCATATCTATACACATAATAAAATTGGAGTTTATGTATGTAATATAAAAAAAAACATATTTTGCGAAGATTTGCATTGCTGAAACGGCAAATCGTATTTAAAAAGTTGTGTGTTTGGCAGCAACCCACGCCTCTTAGGGATAATTTCCAAAACGGCTGGGCCGATTATGACGTGATTTTCACTCGATGATTTTTTTTTAATTCCGTGGTGTCAAATAACGACCGACCTCTATCTCCGGAATGGATGGATTTTGACTGGACTTAGACCAGTACCTGATGCACGTGAGAATTTTATACTCGACCATTTTTTTAATTGCGCGTACTTTAACACTTGTAACATTATTTATTTGAGGTTGTGATTGGGCTCGATCGATTTAAATTTTATTTTACCGTATAGGTATTCCAAACACATGTAAAAGGTAGTAAAAGCTTTTTTCTAGAATTAAACAAAAATAGACGAATCTAAGTTTTATGATAAATTTTAGACATTTTTTTTTGCATAGGCTCTTTTATAACACGCATAAAATTTATACTTTGTATATTTTTTAATATCACCTGAAAAAAAAAACTTTCTCTAAAAAAAAGGTTTTAAGCGACTTGTGAAATTTCGTATTAAAAAAATTCTTTATGACCATGTAGAGTTACTTTATAAAAAAAAATCAAATGATTTGCGTATTTAAATAGAGTCATGAAACTCTCTTATTTTTTTTAGTAATATTTGCAGTATTTAGTAAAAAAAATAATTGCAACTCAGCGACCGAAAGGGTTATGAAAATGTTGTAAAAATTTTTTTGCATTTTTCTATTAATTTTCAAATTCTACGTAATGTATTTCATAAATATTGATCCACGTGAATAATACCCAAATCAATAAAGTTACTTTGTTGTTACTTTTTACCGATTTGACGTCCTTTAATAAATCAGACAATGCAACTTACGTTCCAAAAGCAATTTCCGATTTGCTAGATACATAAAGTACCAGAATAAAGCTCACTACAGACGGTTAGTTTTTATTGACGAGTCCAAACTGAAACAGTGTGTGTGTAGACACAACTATATTTTTTATCATAGCTGAAGGGTTTTTGCAGATGTTTTTGTATGTAAAATATGTCTGTAATCTTTTACGATCTAATTTTTCTAAATAGCTTGACATATCTGAAGTTGTCAGATGTCATTCAATTCATGTTTTCCCCGGAGAGTCTGGACATTCAGGCGATATTTTATTAACCCGAGTAAGGTGTCAATATGAAAAGGGTTAATAATATATATTATCTTAAAATAACTTAACAAAGATAAGCAGAACAGACAGTTTTTATTCAATGATAGTATAGTAGCTTTTGGTCCGTGACGCCGTCCCCGCGAGACATTAAAAATTACGACTTAGGTCATTCAAGAAGCGTGCCTATCATTTCCTCAAAGGCCGGCAAATCATTTTTAGTTCCTCTGGTGTTACGGATGTCTATGGGCGTCGTTGACCACTTTGGTGTTCACGCCGCTCGTTTTCTCTTTTTTATTAAATAAAAAATAGTAGTAAATCAACATATTAAACAAACAAAATTTATGTAACTTTTTATTAATAGGTATCTATTGTAATAGAAAGGGTTTAGAGTTTCAAAAAATGAAGTTAAAGTTCATTTTGTACATTTGTTCTATCAAATTTAATTGTTATGTATGCTGAGCTGTCTTATTATCATAAAGTGCTTATAAAGATTTTTTGCGAATTTGCAATTAAAAACGTATGAATAGCTCTGCGATATTTTCTTTTACGAAAATACGTATGTAGGTACGCTTTGCGATTTTTATTTACAAATCTTATTTTTAAATGTAATTTTTATAGGCGTTGCGACTTCATATGGAACTATTTCTCCTACATATTCTGATTTAATAATCCACGTGTATAATAGGCTTTATTTAAGACTAGATTTTGCTCGCGATTACCCGAGGATATAAAAAAATGAGTGAGTTCTTTGAGACTATGTTCTAAAGTGGCATTTTAGAGAAACGTAGTAACAAACATTAATCCATCCAAATTTTAGCATTTATAAATCATAATCTTACTAGTATCGCTCTAAACAACTTATTTTACGATAACGGTAATCTAAATGTATGTAAATCATTTAGTTGTAATTTTCAAAGCAAAAATCTATTACAAAAGCATCAGCAACATAGTTCAATTTTGCGGAGTTCCGCCTCGACCGGATCACCTCCTACTGCTTCCTGATATCTGTTGACGACGTACAAGCGTTTTCCAGCTCCGCTAGTTACTTTGCCTTGTAAGTAATGTAACATTGAAAGAATCTTGATGTGATGAGTATATAGACTTTTGGATCTATTTTGAATTTATTTATATTAGCACTTTTATTGTAATTTTAGTAATAATGCAAATATAGCAATTGTAGTTAAAACACCGGCTAAAATGCCTTACACTCGCAGTTTAGTGTGTAAAATTTTTAGTTGAAAAAAAAAAAATGTTACATCTCTTTTAAAAAATTTTAGGAATGAAATATAAAGTCGTTTTTGTAAATGTTCAAAATTGAGGATTGGGAATGCGTATCAAATTGTTTTGCGGTAATTAAAATATGAAGGTTGTTCTTATTCGACACACTTTTTCGTACGACTTTTCAGTCTAGTTATGACGTACGTAAATCTACGTACAACATCCGACTGACTTTAGAATAACTTTTAAAACAAAATTATGTAACTAAAGCAGTTAGGTAATTATTTTTGTGTATTATTTTTCATACTTTTGTTTTCTTTTATATTGTTAACAATTAAAATTAAGTTAATATCCGTTAAAATTTCGCTTGTTAATTTGTTCCTCTTGGCCGGTTGTAAAATAGTATACCAAAAGGTATAAAAGGAAAAAAGATATAATACGAAAGATAAACGATACGTAGTCAAACAATAGTTCGTAGCAATACAAGGCATTATTAAAAACAATAAGAATTATTTTACAATTTTAATTTAGAGTGTTTGAAAACGTAATGTAAACTAATAAGTACTCTTAATAGAAGATTAGCAAACTTTGCTATTAAAATTTATCGGGATGAACTTTAGTAATAATAGTGTGATAAATACCATATATCATTATTATTAACAAGCATACCACTAAGCATTATTTGTAATGTATCGGAAGCATTTAAGCTTCTCACAAACTATGTATTCGAGCAGGTGTCGCGAAGCAGATTATAATTTACGATATTTCTCACTACAAATTCTATGAAGGCTTTAATATTGGTATCACATCGTCGCTAATGTTTAGGAATTTTGATCTGTAGATTTTTCCGTAGTAAGAAGCTCATATATAGTCCTACTTTCGCTTAAAAAATATGCAAAAATTGATAAGACAAGACTGAATTACAATTTTTTACATATTCCTTCAATGGTATTTGAATTATTAAAGAGAGAAAACATTTAAGAAGTATTGTCTTATAAGTCTTTCTTTTGTCGTAAGTAGAAAGATATCGTACATTATTTATTTATTTTGTATTATACATTTTGATACTTATTCCGACGTAAGACTTAAGTGGAATCTTCTTATTTTCATAGAAACGATAATTAGACATCTTGAGTGTATTGAATTTAAAGAGCTCTCAAAAGTTCATCGTTCTATCTTATGAGTTCCACTGATTTAATAGCGTTTCCCTCCCAAAGGAATTTAAAATATTTTTTCTACGATAATGTAATAAATGAATATTCGTCATCATCATCACCTTGACCTTATACACCCTTATACACCTTATACAACCTTATACAACCTTATACACCTGAGTCTTTTGGGGTCTTTTGGAGTGGGCACAAGATTACGTAGTATTTAAAATCCTTAAACTTTTGCCTTAATTGTTACAGTCGGCCGTCAACTCTTCTTAGGATAGAAATTAAAAGGCTTCTTGGTAATTAGTTATTGCGGAAATATTAACAGAAATAGAAATAATTTTCTACCCCAAGTCGGTTTCAGACTTAAGTACTTGCAAATCTATGGAAAAATAAAAATCTATGAAGAATTATTATAATGACAACCTTCATTAAATTATCAATCACTTCATGACGACGTAACTATGTAACAATCAGTACAAAATGTAGGGAAGCGTGGTAAACATCGATCGTTCGATTGAAGGTGAGAATAGTCACGTCTCAGGAAGAATAACTTTCTTTTATAATAATACTAGCTTTCGCCCGCGACTCCGTCCGCGTGGAATTGAAAAAACAAGAGTAAGTAGCCTATGTGTTATTCCAGACTATCCTCTATATCTATACCAAATTTCATCGATATCCATCCATCCATCCTTCTAAACTTTCGCATTTATAATATTAGTATGACTGCGATGATTTAACGTGCTAATTTAACGTTTAAAAATCATGGAATATTCAAACGACACTATTGAATCGTTTGAATATTCCATGATTTCATAACTTACTGTTAGATCAAACAATCGAACGATCGATTATGGAGTGCAAAAGGATCGATCACCGTCAGACGACACATGTTCTTAGATGGTGGTTCAGACATGAAAGCGGAATAAAGGGTTCTGTAAATTTATAAAATATACTAACATGATCAAGCTTGGTACCATCCTCTGCTCGTGATTTAAGTAATTTACTTAATGCCAAGTCAATCCTTTTAGTGTACATTCGTACTCGAAAAAGCATCTAAGCTTGAACTATTGTAAAATTGAAAATACGTGGAACGGAGTGCATCTGCGTGTTTACGTCGCGCCAATCGAATAATGGAATTGAACATTACTTTTAAAAGTATCGTTCGAATCTTAAAATCAGCGTTAAAATTACAAACAGGTGCAACATAGGAGTGACTATTACATCTCGTAATAGTAATATAAGGGTAATATATATAATAATTATATTACCGTTACAATACAAACACATAGGCGATCATAATGTAATATTTATAAATATATTTAAAACTTTAATTTAATTATAAGAAATCATAAAACTATTGAAACAAGACTGTTTTATTAGAACTTATTTATTACGGTTGAACTTCTATTAAATTGGTTTCGATGTTTAAATAAGTAGTAATTTATATCGAAACAGCTCCCAGCGCGGCACGGGACCACAGCTTGTTTCGATTTGAACAAACATTTTTCCTGATTTTCCCTTCATCGTAACAGTATTCTTATAATTTATTTTATAAAGATTTAGTTGGACTTTATTAGACAAACTCGTTTTTTTTATTTTACAGATGCAGCAATTCAAAAGATTTCCATTATATTTTAAAGATTCGGAAAATGTTTTAATATTTTCATACATAATCTTTGAAGCGATTCCTTTCATTGTTATAACTTCTGTTGAAACACTTTAGAGATTAATAAAGTATTTACTTACATTTATAAATTAAATTTAACTGTGTTTTAAAAGTTAATTTTAATAATGGTTTTTCAGACGACCTTACTAAAGGTTTACGTTAACATGGAAAAGTTATAAATTACATAATCGCTAAAACTATCTTCAGAAAAGGATAGTTACTTAGAAAATAAATCACTTAGTCACAGAACGAATACAAGTTATTGCATGTTTTTACGTTATGCAAACATTGGTCAGGCTGTAAATAACGAACAGTCTATTCCAGAGGTAAAATTTTTAACGAAGCTATTACGAAACTGAAAGGTGCCAATCATATACGCAAAGTTACTTTTTAAACTTTGTTTCTATAGCGTGGATTCAAAACAATCTGACCGAAGTGAAATCTGTCATGTCGCGCACGTATGCTTCGCTGCCTTTGAACAAAAATCAGAGGCAGCATACAAGAGGTTAATTTCGGCAACCCAATTTAAATCCCTTTTGCTTTTTACATTGAATTTTAGGACAAATCTTGCATAAGAATGTAATTTCGTCCATCTTATCAAAACACAATGTTTATATAAAAGTTACCCTCAAATGCCGAGTTTATATTTAGTTACTGATGAATAATGATATCATAAGATGAGGTTAATATTACTTTGATTTAGATTATTTAAAATTAATATTCTAATAATACTGGCAGTTGGTAACATCCTATCATTTAATATCTTTAGAGCGGGCGCACATCTATGACTAAAATATCGCATAACTATTGTGTGATTTTCGATTGTTTCGCAGCCCATTCAACTGTTTAGTTCCACAACTTCAAAACAAGTAGTCTGCGCACTAATATAAGCTCTTAGGAATCAAAGAGAGACTAAACAGTGGTGCGATAGTTTAGTCAAAACACCACCACTTGGTACTCTAAACATGTTGTATTTGCTCATTTCAATACATTCATGTTTTATATGAATCATAAAATGTTAAATAAAAAAGCGTATTACGACGATTATTGTTTAACAAATCTCGCTCTTTGCTTGGACGTCTGATGGAAATTAAATTCTACGCGATTTTAAAATTCTGTTACATTAAATATTGCTTCAGCCCCATTATTGACTTCGAGTCCTTAGTGAGAGTTCAGCGAATAAATTGATTTATATACGATCAACTGAACATTGAAGTCGCGCTTCATTATTTGAAATATATTTATTACATTTCATAATAATTTCATAACAAAATTAATACCGCAGTTTGGAAAATAATTACGATTCGTGCGGTCGATTTATGTTGGTTAATAATGCGTATTTCAATATCTATTTATGTGTAACGAAATTAACTTTGGTTTTGTAACGCACAAAGTAGTCGGCTAGAAATTATGACGTACTATGTATTTTCACAACTAAATGTCCATAACATTCCTTGGAGTTGATTTACTTAGACCCATCTCACACGTTGGTCACGCTACATTTTTTAAACATGATAAACATAACACCTTATGATGTTCCAAGAGCAAAAATTCACTTTTTTTTTTTCTATTATTTGTTTTTTAATTTAACCACACGTGCTGGATAGCATTTCTTTTCCCATCATACAAAAAGAATCTATTTAGCTGACAGCGCAATATAGGTTATATGAAGTTGTCGATACCTAGTAGTCCGAGTAATTCGATACTTATGTTTCTTTAGTAGTAATCAGCCACATTTCGAATGAAATAAAAAATTATAACAATCCGTTGATCTTAAAGCGTAAGGGTTTGGCACATTGTAATGCACAAGGGGCAGATTCCTGGCCGAATTCCTTTCATGATAGCTTCGACTTCTGCACGATTTGCCAATGATTACCCGTCTCAAATGCATTCCAAAATATAAATAGAAAACAAATCTATTATATCCAAGGCTTTCGCGAAATCTTTTTCATTACGGCGGCTATAATTTGATGGAAGCCTTACTTAACCAGTATATATTAAGGAAATCTTTAAAACTGTAGTATCAATAAAGCGTCAATAACTTTTTGGTTTGCTACGGATTACCGATCTTGCGATCGAGGGTTCTAATTCCGCCGTTCGACTATTATCTTGGAACATATCCTAGTATAAGCCTAGAGGTTAGTGGTTATACTTAAAGGAAATGTGAGTAAACTAAGAAAAAATTGCTAACATTTTTATTAAAAAAATGCTTAAAAGTCTGTAGGTAATGAGATAGAGACCGAAGCATTGATTTATACTGGTCCTAACGCTATTAATTGGTACATATCGATCCAAAAATTACTTTAATCACTTTGAAACGAAATACAACCATTATTTGATTCTTCTAAAAATAGATCAAATTTTTGCTATCTTTACAGTGGTTAAAAATCAATGGATATTTTTTTTAATAAAAATACTGTAAAAATAGTGCGAGGTCGAATTTTCATTTCGCTAGAGTTAACAGATCACAGAAACAAGAGCAAAAATAAATATTTTTATTCTGCCTGTAAATAGCAAACATGGTTTACAAAAGGTTTGGTCGAAATTCAACAATCATTCACAATCGAAGTCTTTTGTTAATTTTTTATTTTAACAGTTTACGCACTTATTCTCGTCATGACCTTAACTGTGTCCTCCACATTCATACAAACAATTAAAATTATTTATTGTTTAAAATAATCCTTTCAAGAGGTATTTCATTTTCTTTCCACGTATGAATTTATTGTTAAGAAATACCTTACCTGTTAAGAAACGTGTCTAGGACGAGCGGCGCCGTCTTGTCAACACACTTCAATTGACTGAATAATGCTTGTTCACACGAGGGCGGAACAGTAGATAATCAAGTAATGCGTAGTTTAAACGCACATTTACTGATATAACAGTATTATTCCAAGTCGGCGTATACGTTCAAACAGTAGCAGTACTGTTCTGTATTACACTTCGCACCACTATTCTACCCTCGTGTGAAACTATCTTAAGAAGGGTGTATGGAACGCCTACGTCTCGTCACTGAGCTCCATTCAAGTGAATAAAGCGGGGCGTTCGGGTGGAATAGAACTTGAACTTTACATACTGCTATTCACATTGTACGATAAACATGAGAATACATTACTAAAATCATAAGAAAGCCTGTGTTTCTCATCGGTTTTGTAAAATTGATTCAAATGTACCTATTTATTTTAATATCAACTAAGTTGTATGAATAAAGGAGTTGTTTAAATTACAAGCTCGACGCGACACAACCATTTAAAAAATCTAAAAATTATTCTATATTGAAATATATAAATGAAAAAATAAGAAAGCTACATATAGTTTGTCTAAATAAGATAGATTAGTTGATAAATGACGCATATGAAGTATCGAATTAAATTTAAAGTTAAATGCCATACTTAATAGACAGATATCGTAGTGAGGAACAAACACGCATAGCGAACAATTATGAACTATCGATATTCGGTTTAAATAAAATTTATCGAACTTAACTACAGTTGATATTTTCTTATTAACTAATTTAGAAGACAATTCTAGTATTGATTGTAGTGTAGAGAATTTAGCGATGACAATAATAATAGCAAAATCCAAATCGATTACGTACGACTGTAGTCTGTAGCAGTAATAAATATTTATTTACTCTCATTATTTGTAATGGTTTTGCAGGTCATTATTAATTTGAGAAAACAGTGTTAACTTATAACTATGGATCTATCGATTCCAACTTCTATAAGAATAAAAATCGAAAATCGAAAAGATTCATGCCTGATTTTACACCACCCATCCCTACTAAATTGTCACATGAATTGTCAAACTAATCTATCTTATTTAGACAAACTATAGTAGACAGTACTTGTACGATATTTAATATTGTACTAGTATATACAATATTAAGGTTTAAAGCTGTTTTAAGCTTGCAACTGAATGGTTGTCGATTTCCAGTGCAAGCGAATATTTGCGAATCAAACGAGGTCTGTTTGTGAATCGGTATGCCTAAACCCGTTTACGAACGTAGTGTGATTAACATAGCTTCAAAATTGTTTTCGTACTATTACAAAGTGATCCTAAATGAAATTCAATTTCATGTACAGCTTATTTATCTTTAGCAGTGGAATCCTGGAATCGTAAAGTGGAAATTTGGGGAATTTTTTTTATCGCGAATCACTGAAATTATCTACAGTCCATAATGTTATACAAAAGTGTAATAGGAAAAAAATATTGATATTAAAAATGCGAATATACTTATGTTTGTTACATCATATTTCTAGAAGAACTGAACGAGTCTGGGTGGATAAATTAAAAAAGATAAATTACATTTTGGAATACCATATAAGGCTACGAACTTATCGTCGTTTTTTATGTCAATACAGATCAAGTCGCGCTCGACAGGTAATATAAAATATTAGTTATACTAAAAGGTACATCGTAGAAAAAAAACAATAACGAAGAGAATCTGTTTGAAAGCCCAATTGCCGTATGCGCTTCGCGTAGTGCATTTGCTAAGGCTGAATTCTTTGTATTTCAACCACGTGCTCCCCTTTTCTTTGCGAAAATACTTACATCGAATTAAAATCGGTTAACTGTTCGAATTAAAAGAAATTTGTTAAATTTGTTTGTGTAAATATCTGTTTGTGTGACTTTATACCTTACTTTTTTCTACATTTTATATTATCTAGACCTAGTGTTAGCTTCGATTATATGGATAGATGTTGTACTCGTAATTACCGAAAACGGTTAAATGAATCACGATGGCATTTGGAATAGAGGTGGATTAAAACCTGGAATCGCGCATAGACTTCAAACGATGTTTTTTTTTTGTTTTATTCTACTTAGCCGAGATGTGGGCTACAGGCCACATAAACCTTAGAGGATCGTCAAATAACTCCATCATATTGTAATACCAATTTATGTAGTTCGGGAGCAGAAGAATTAAGCTTTGCTTTCATTGACAACGTCTTTCTAAATGTCCATAGAATGGTCGAATGACATCTCTCAAAATAATGATCATTTGACGTTACGATTTTAACTTGTCTCTCGTTATTCATGCTAATATTAATTATAAATGTTAAGATAACAGGTAATTTGCGATTTACAAGTAACATTGGTGTGGAGGGAACAAAAGTAGCTACTGGGGTCCGTTGGTGTTGAACGTCAAGCTATAATATATGGTTATTATTAGGAACACAAACACGTGCGGTCCCTTCTCACAACTATGAGGGTTTGCAATAAGTGAGTACAAATGTACAACGTTGTCGCCCATAATAAATATTATTGATTCACACTGCTGACCGATACTTTAATCCTATGTTATAATTCCATCTCCAATACAAACATATTGCTTACAACTGGGGGAGGGTTAATGTTAAGGGTGGTTACACATAATTGTATAAGCGCATTTCTACTATAACAGTTTTTTGTTTTTTTGTTATTTTTCTATCATTATAAAGTAGCTGAAACTAGCATTATATATTGAGACAATGCTGTAATCTATCGAATATGTATAATAAAAATATTAAAATTGTAAGATTTTTTAATTTGTAGAAAATATTTATCCAATCCTACTGACGATGGTGCAACACTAATCTATGTATTTTCAGTTCAAACACGTAGAATATCACCAGAAATCTTACTAACATTATGAATGCAAAGTTTAGATGGATGTTTGTTAGAGTTTACCGCATAAATGGCTGAACGGATCTCGGTATAATTTGATAAAGATGTAGAGCATAAACTGGAAGACCACATAGGCTACTTACTTTTGTACATTTTTATTTTTACACTCATGGAGTAGCGGGCCATAGCTAGTTAATAATAAGTATGATAAGATATAATAATTAGATAGGAATTATTTATAATGTAGACTCACGTTGAATACAGAAATAACAACAATGCGTACCTAATAATTTTTTTAAGCTTTGTTAGGCAACAGATAAATCGTTATCGTTAGGTACAAAGTACACAGGTAGTGTCTCAAATGTCATTTATGAATATGTGCATAATATGCGGTTGCGATATAGTCCCAGTCCTTTCGTAGCTTTGGCTTTTATGTCACGTTTGTGCGCCCGCGATTCTTAGAGCTTTTTGTTTTGTGTTGACCATTAAATACAGTTTTTAGAGACTTTTTGTATCTCGTGTTATGTTTTGAATTTTAGTGTCTGTGTTTGAATCTGTGTGTTTGATTTAAAGTAAGCATTTAAAGTGATTTTCAATATTTTACTTTGCAACTTTTTTTTCGAAATATCCTTTTAATTACACATTATTTTTAATTGAAATAAACAGAAAAATACATTCATTTCATTTTGATTATCGAAGTGTGCACCCTGCCGTATTTGTACAAACATTGAAGTCCCACCCTCCGCTGTGGAATTGCAATATTTAATGTTTTATTTTGCAATAAAAGTGGGGAATGCAGCTGCGGTGCATTAGTTATGCCGGTGATAGGTCGATAGAAAATACTTTTTTGGAAACAAATAATGTTGATTGTTTTTCTGCTTTATCTGTTTTATTTAATTTATTAAAATGCAACATTTAATTAACATTAATCATTTAGAATAATAAATAAAAAATCTTAATAAAAAATAAAACGTTTCCTCAAAATTAATCTTTATGTTTTATCTTGAAGTATAACATACGAATATTTGCTACATTGCGAATTTATAATAATCTTTATTTATTCAATGAAAATATTGATAAAAATAGTCCCATATAACCCCATACAAAAACCGGGAAAGCTAAAAGGCGTCATCTTTTATCACATCTGAGAGTTATCACCTCTCATTTATCATGTTTATCAATAAGCCCTTTGCTGTATCGATCCAAACGGAGAGGTACCTTTTCGTTGTATGTTATTATTTGATGCGGTAGCGTACGCCAACAAAACTCTGTAGGGCGGGATGTTGGGGGACTTTCCCGGTGCGAATCAAGTGCGAGATAAAGCGAGTGAGTCAGCGATTTCAAATTTATCATTATTTTTACAGAATGTACATTATCTTTACAGCCATTATAGCATTTAGAATAAATAGAACAGTAAAACAGATATCATCATATGTATATTAAATGATGTTATTATGAAATTAAATAATATATAATTATCTTCATTTTTATCCCGTCGATGCAGTTATGCTGGTAAGTTACTATTTTTTTTTATATTTGTAGAATATATGGATACGACACACAATTTTATATATGTGGGTATGTTTTTTATTATGCCTGTGATAACCTCACTTGTAAGTAGCTGTTGATTGAATGTTTCATGCAGGATTGTTAAGCCAATTCTTTTTAATTCCACGCTAACGAAGTTTTTTGGCGACAGCTATATATAAAGATAAAAAATGATAAATGCTTTTTGTCTCCCTTTTTGTGTAAGTTTTAATTATACTTAAACTTGACGATAGTTTGAAATATAAGATAAATAAAAAATGGGTGTTGTTTAGGTTGATTTGTTAGACAACATATCTATTGTTTTATATCATTGTTCCTTCTATTCTTGTTGATGCAAAAATGTTATCAACTATACTTTTTATCTGTGATTGTAAGTTTCAAAATTAATTAAAAAAAAAACATTCAAAACAGTGGTTTTGAATGTAAACGTGTTACCGTTGAAACAAGGCGTCAACTGCACACCAAGCCGCATTTGCTGTCAACGAACCAAACGTTATACTGACATTTTTCGCACGGTATAAAATTTGTTTTTTTTTTTTATATCTAGGCAGTTTGTAAATATTCCTACCTTTATTGGCTAAAGTAACGGCACATTATTGGCATAGATGTAGGGGATAATCTGAAAGAACATAAATCATTATAGGAGTCGCATTTGAAAGCTAGTAATTAAAAAAGTACCACTTAAATTGTTTATAATTTATTTTTAGATTCTAGACTTTGTAATAATAGAATAATACGGTTATATTATAATTTTTTATATGCACGGAATACAATAATTATTATATCGTCATTTAACTTTAATTTTTTGTATAATAGCTTGTATTAATTTTCTCTTTTATATTTTTTTAATTTACAAACAAAACGGTATCGTAATATTTTAAAAACAATTTTGAAAATTACCAAAAACGAATACTATAAACATAATCGTAAATTACAAGTTCCTATTATTAAGTAAATCTAATAACAAGTAAAGTCCATGCGAAGTATGAATTAATCAGTAATTTTCTAAAATTGTTTTCACATAAATAAAATAAATCTTAAATGAGTACGTTGGTCAATTATGAACATTAAAATAATTGATCCAAAACATCAAAAACATGTTTATATACTAATTTAGGTGCATTCATGCTTAGAAGAAAATCAAGATGATTAAATTCAGTAGATGATAACTGCACAACATGATGAGTTACGACATTAGAAAGCCGTGACATTAAATTTAGAATATCCGGCACTGTGGATAGCCAATCGTTGTGTGAGTTAAACAACGCCATTGGCAGTTTAATATCACGTAAATGATATTTCGGTGGAGACACTGTACCATATTTTTTAAGATTATACGTAGATCCTAAGTCATACATTTCAAATTGACCGCTTTTAATTAGTTGACAGAAATGCAGAATTGACTTTACTGAACCTCCAGTTCTCATGTTTGTTAAAATGTTTTTCTTGTGCCTACTACTTTTTATTGTTTTGCCTCCATCAGTAAGCAAAAACAGCGGGTGGAGGCATAGAATCGCATCTTCTTTGCAGAATTTTTTCTTTGCAACTCTCATGAATGAGTCTACCGGATTAAAACTACGGTCTCCTAAAATTTTAGCTGTTGCATTATGATCTAAGCTCTTAAATTCTGAAAGAAGGCGTAGTGGGCCTTTAGCTTGCTGCATGAATACCAACGGAGCTAACAGAATAACGAAACTTAAAATCGTATTATAATATGGAGATGTTGATAAAAGGACCAATAACGCAGTGGCTCCCATTGAATGAGCTATAAAAATTATTTGGCTTTTTTCAGAATTTTTTTCTCTAATATAATCTATTATAGATGATAAGTCATATAGCCCTATTTCATGCCATGAAAAGTCCCAGAATTCAGCGGAATGTATACTTTTACTTACATGTGCTCTAGAGTAGGCATTTCCTCTAACATTTGGTAACCATACATCGTATCCAGCATTGATTAACTTATAAGGAAGAGAATGTTTCGGTCCGAGTAAAATCCAATCTATAGAGCTTCCTAGCAAGCCATGAAGTAAAATTATAGTTTTATTATTGTTCCTTCCTGTGAATTTAGATTTTGGCAATATTCTGTGCAGAGTTAATAAGTAACCGTCCGGAGTTACTACGGTATGAATTTCTGCTCTGTATCCATGAGTATTAACTAAATCCAACTGAACTGATCTGTTTATTAATATCCCGATACGGTTACCATTTTTCTTATCTTTATTAATGGGTGACGACATTCTTCTTACTATGATAGAAGGGCCGTTGCTAATTGTTCTTGGTAATCTTAAAGTAGTCGAAGTTTTCGGTATTCCCAGACTCGTCGTGGATATTGGCATCTTCACGGTCGTTGACGTAACCCCTGTTGGTGTCTTCATCGTTGTTCTCGTAGGCATTGTCATTAGTGTTGTTGCAGGTGTTCTCGTTGGAACTGCCTTTAGTGTTGTTCGTTTTGTTACTATTATTGGATTTGGTGACACGAAAACACCAACTCCTGGTGTTTTGATTGTTGTTGGCGTTGTCATTTTCATTGTAGTTGTTTGAATTTTCACTGTCTTTTGTGTCTTAACCATTATTGGATTTGGTGACACGAAAACACGACTTTTGGGTGTTTTAACTGTTGTTATCTTTGTTATTGTTTTCGGTGACGTTATTTTTGGTGGTGTTTTAGGTGTTGTTTGTTTTTTAACTGTTATTGGGTTTGCTGACACAAAAATTAATACTGCTGGTGTTTTTGCGGTTTTTGGCTTCCATATTGTTCTGGGTGTCATAGCAACTTTTGTCCGGGTAAGATTTGTTGGCTTTGTCACAACTTGTAACTTTGGTGTCATCATTGTTGTGGATCTTGTCACTGTGTAGCTAATAGGCTTGACCCGAGTTGGTTTTGGTATTAAACGAGGCGTTGTCACCATTACATTTGTTGGCGTTGTTTCTGTAATATCTGCTGTTACTGTTTCAGTGAATGTAGCAGTTTCAGTTTCATATGTTGATTCTGGCTCTATTTCTGTAAATGTAACAGTTTCTGTCTCAAACGTCGTTTCTATAGGCACTTCTGTAGTTTCGGTTATTTCTTCAGAACTTTCAGTTATGTCATCTGGTAACACAGGTTTTTCAGAAAAAGGAAGGTAATGCAATATTGATTCAAGCGTTTCGTTAACAAATTCCGTATAATAGTTTCTAAGTTCTTGTTTTTTTGAATCAATTTCACACGATAGGCACATTGCAGCCAGCTTCAAACGAGTTATTGCACTGTCTATTAATTTAGTTACTTTACAAACAAGATTCATAAATATCTCTGAATCAAACGCAGATGTGTGAGATGTTAGAATCGTAAAATGAATTAAAAAGCAGAACAGTACTGCTAGAGACATGGTTAGGTTTTGAAGATTGATATTTCGTTAGGTTATTAATTAACGAATTTTATTTTGTTGATACTCGACTACACAATGGAATAGTTTAAAAATAATATAGACAGATTTAACCCAAGCAATTCTTTGTGTATAAATTTTTAAGGTCTGGTATAAGTAAACACTTACTACTTTTTGCTATCTTACATACATACATATTAAAAATCTGTTATGTTATTTCGACTGATCGCCTTTTATTATTACCAGTCATCCGCGAATTTATTAAAATGTTTTTATTAATATCCGTTTCTCTAAAGACAATAAGCAGTGATGTCAATATTGTTACTTAACATATGTTAAACTATGTCTCTTCAATTCTATATAAAAAATGGACAGTAATCTGATTTGCTAGCTTTTCTTGACACGAACATTATGTTATGTTTATTCTTTCTTATTTTGACTGTTTATTGGTCAAGTTTTAATATTTAGACTTTCTACAGTAATTGCGATAATACAAATCAATACATTTACATCTTATAAAGGATTTTTGGTTTTTATTGAGAATTTGTTCTAATGCGGCATATTTTCACCGATTTTCACGATAAATCTCTAGTCTAGTTTACCATCTAAGATTTGGACAAAAGTCGATTATAAGTATTAACTGTTTGCGCTCCTTTACTTGGGCGCTTTTTTAACGGTCCATGGCGAAGAAAACAAAAGTGCTTTTAAAGGCTTCGTATGAGAGAACATTAAAAATGCGCTCGTGAACATGAAGGAATAGAATTAATTAAAAGAAGAACAGTGCTGTGCGAAATTTTTCTTATTCTAAATGCATTATGAAATCACACTGCAAAATTAATAAAGGCTGAATAATTTTTATCAAATGGAATGAAAGCAAATTGTCTTTCAGATTATTATTTTTAAATCTTTGCACTTTATTACACTTCCTCTTCATATTGTGTACTTTATTTATTATTTTGAAAACCTGTACATTTATTTCTACCATTTACAAGGATTTGAATTTTCTTACGTAATCTATAATATACATACTAACTGTGGCTCGCGGCTGCGTTTGCGTGGAACTAAAAAATAGTAAAAAGGAGCCTATGTAACTCACTGATAACGTAGCTTTTTGTTTTGCATTTTTTGAAATCGGCCCAGTAATTATTTAATTTACGTCAATGCATATAAAAATACAAATCTTTCCTCTTTTAGATAGTAGGTAAATTGTGTTACCAATGTTGATTATAACAATTTATTAGGGTAGAAATGTTGTAAATAAAGTTATTATAGCCTAATGAAACATGTTGTTATCTGAATTTCGGATTGATTTATCATAGTTTTGAAGACATAAGCTATATACTGTTTAGTGATTTTGCTGTTAGCTGCTATTGTTTACGTGTTCATGTAATTATAGAGGAATTATTGTCAATCAGCAGCGGTTAAAAAGTTAAACACGTATTAATTAAACAGTGGCTACCTTTTAAAGTAACACTGACAATTATTATTTATAAAAATTAATCTTTTATAGGACTAACTTTTAGTTGGTGATATAAATAAAACGCAAATATTTTAGATATAAAAATTTATTATAATTCTCTTACAATTCTTCGTTTTATTGTTACATTCTAAAGTGTTGTATCAATTAGAAAACTCCTGTTTCGTGAAAGTCTACACATTTAACATTTGTAGGGAATTAACTAAAATCCTCTGAAGTAGGTGCAGCTCACTAAAACTTTTCTCATCAGACGAAAGAAGCAATAAAAAGAAAGGTATTCCTTTAACACCGATCTAATTCGTTACGTTGTTTTAAGAGAGTCATGAAATACTTTACAACTTAGAAGAACCCAGAACATGTAATTATTTGTGTCAATATCAATAAAATAATACACGATTACGATTATAAAATAACTAGCTAAAACCCTTTTATCTCATTTTACTAAACTTCATTTAATTTAATCACACTCAAACTTAATCCATTCTCGATATAATCTATAACTTTTCTAAAAACTATAATATCTGCTTTTGGTCCCCAAACAAATTCGGTGTGGCTAAAATTATCATTACGTATAACAAAATGGTCAATCGGATTTGAGAGTCCGAAGTACAATTTTTTGACGTCTGGTAATGTCGCCAACCAATCATCACTGGAACTTATCAAAGCAATAGGCAGACTAATCCTATTTAATGGAAACTCTGTTATAACATCGCTAAACTTATGAAATTTGCCGTTTCTCGTTAATTGCGCATAATGTAAAATGGTGTAAGTCGAAGTGCCAGCTGGTGCATGATTTAATACTCTAGTCAATAGGTTGTCATCCCATAAGTGCCCTTGAAGTATGTCACCCGCAAGAAAGAATAGTGGATTCCTACAAAATATTTGTGGTCTCGCGCAATGTCTTGATGAGAACCATTCCGGTGTTACTTTTGATGGCATAAATTCACCTGTGCTCATTACTTGTTGAATCAGAGGTGGCCGAGGCGCAAAGGGGCCAAACATTCTTAGCGGACCTTTGCTATTTACCATAAAGGCTAGAGGCGCTATCAATACACCTATTCTGATAAAGGTATTAAAAATTGGTGACGTTGACAATAAAACAAGTAAAGCAGTAGCACCCATAGAGTGGCCAACAAAACTTATAGGATCACTAGTATTTTTAACTAATCTGATATAGTGAATTATTGCTGGTAAATCGTACTGACCCATTTCTTGCCATGAAAATTTCCAAAAATCTGAATTGTTTATATTTTTCGACACGTGACCTCTCGAGTAAACGTTTCCTCTTGCATTTGCAAGCCATACGTCATATCCAAGATTAGATAGTAAATATGGTAATGATTTCTTTGCACCAAGTAAAACCCAATCTGCCGAACTGCCGAGCAAGCCATGATGGAGTAACACTGTGTTGTTCTTCACATCAGCATTTCTTTTTAGACGCGATGCTATTATGCGATGTAGAGTCAAAAGATAACCGTCTTCTGTTAAAACGATATGTGACTCGGATCGTCTCCCGTGCAATGTAATCAATTGAGGAGTATCCATTGATGACATCGGATCAGATCTTACTCTGTAATGGAGGGTCTTAGTCGTGTAAGCGTCAACCGGCGGCGCTTGCTTTGCAGTACGTTTTAGTGTTTTTGTAGTTTTTGCAGTTGCATCTTTCCAGAAATATGTTTTTTTCGGAAGCGTCGTTACTCCTTTCTTTACTGTTGCGCGATTTTGAAAAAAGTGTGAAAGCCGATCTCCAACATTTCTAATGGTATCCAATAGTGTATATGCGAAATCTCCCATTTTCTCTGATACGAATCGCAGAAAACCCTTTGCACAAACACTTTTATGATAACAAATGAAGATAATAGAAAATATTAAAATAGTCCTCATGGTCCGTTCTGTACACGTTCATGTGCACTAGCTATTAGACATGAACTAATAGGAGTTTGTTTTACTTTAGTTATAACGTAACCTAGTTAATAGTCGTAATGTATATATTAGGATAGAGAACAATGGTAATACATCAATTGTCACATTCACACAAATGACGCTGTGACTGTTCGCAACCACATTGTGTCTGAAGTGAAATGTTTCATAACACTTTCACGCAGTCAGACACTTTATTACAAATAATATTTTCTAGGTTAGACTTTGTACACTGCGCTATTAGATTTAAACAATTATTAAACTTATTATCGCACAGAAAATGTTTTTCAATCATTGAATAACATGTTCGTTACTTTCTAAAGAGAGTTTGGATTAGTCATGACAATATACAATTACATTTATGTAAAGATTATATATTATGATACGTATGTTTGCGGTTTCCAATATTGCTTTTATATAGTTAAACTATAGTAAAATGTAACCAATACGAACAAACAGTGCTAATTTTAATACGTATTAACGGTAAATTTACCGACTTTCTAGAAAAAGTTTGTTATATTCCTCCCTCTTTGGGAAAAGTTTCTTTCTTAACGACGTAAACAATTTAAATCTAATGCAATATGCAAACCGTGCCGAGTGCCCCGCGCAGCCCTCGAGCTCCTGCGCTTCCTGTGTCCCTCGCCCCTAACTCACGCTCTTTACCTGTGCCCAAAAGAAAAATTCAACTCAATTTCGAATTTTGATTACTAGGCAGATCATAACGCGTAGCATATATAACGTGACATATAATAAAAAATAAGCTATTACCGGATTTTATTTCTTTTCTAATAACTTCAAGAACGCCACCAACTCTATAATCAATGTATTTTCAATTATCTATAGTAGTTTACTAGCTGTTGCTAAAATTTAAAAATTTAGCCTATGTTACTCAGCGATAACGTAGCTTTCTAATGGCGAAAGAATTTTCGGAATCAGGCCAATATTTTTTGAGTTATTTCAATATATATAAAAATACAAACATTCCTCTTTATAAGATTAGCACAGATTGCTACAATTTAAGTGAAGCCAACAATTTTATTCATAAAGTTTAGTTCAGTAACATATATTCTACTAACTGACATGCAGATTAATCAACCTATCGTCAGCGTAATTAACAGATAACGCGGGCAGTGGTTACTTGTCCCATATAACTATAGAACAAACCTGGATCAGGTAACAAAGTTTGAACTCATAGAAAATGCAACACACCTTTCCCCTCCTATTTCGTGCTCCCCCGTTTATAAATGATTCCGTCTCAATTTCGCCAGTTCTCGTCCCGTTCTATATTGTTTGACTTGTACACTTACCGGACTTTGAGGAAATTTTCCTTTCATCTTTTTTATTAATAAGGGAAAAAAATGTTATTTAATTATCGCTAAGAAGAATTTTAGCTTTCAATTCGATAAAAATTTATTGCATTGTAAAGAACCGTTGTTCTGTTAAAGGTATAAAAAACGACTCGTGAAAACAAAAAGAGGAATTGAATGCAGGAATAATGATAAACATTGAAAAGAGCATCGTTCATATACAGAAATGTGTCTCCGAGGGTGTCTATTTAATTAAAAGCATGCCTCAGGGATTCAAGTTTTAATTAGTGCACGGTAGAAATTTCGGCGGCGCATCGATGTTATTTCACTGTACAGTTCAAGTGTAGTTTGTTAGTTTTATTGTGAACATGACTTATGATGTGAATTGTTAATATCAAAAGCAATACAATTGCTGATTTTAATATATTAGGCGTGACATTTAAATGGCATGGTAAAGAATGTACATAGAACACTATCGCTTAGACAGTAGACATTACACTAAGGACTGTTTAAGTAATTATTAATCAACATATGTGGCAGATGAATTCATAATATTTGTAGCACAATAAAAACATTTGAAACAAAAAGCAATAATTGAATCCGATCCATTTTTAAGACTGTAGCACGAAAATTTGCAAAAAACTACATTTAACGTCATCAACAAAAGTAGGTGATTTGTCAGTGTATTTTAAGCCAGACAAGTCTTTACAAATCTTCGGAATGTTGTGGATAACTAGTTTTTTAAATTCTTTTCCATGAAATGTAATAATATTTTTCAGGTGTTTTTTTATATTGTTTTAATTATTCGACCAATCTTAAGAAGATCTGTTTTAAAATCTTTTTTGTTGTTAAAGCAATTGTTTTAACCGCGCCGTAAAATGTAAATAAAGATACTCGTACATATGTGGTATAAGTATAAAGTGTGACAGCAATCAAAATTTTGTTTATAGATGTGGACTCGAAATAAATTTCGAAGAAACGATTTCAACCCCGAAGCCCATCAACTGCTACCGCATTTACTTATAATTACGTTAATTATACTTGTTTGAAATTTTCTTAGAAGTTTCAACCCTTACCTTTAATTTTCACATACCTAAATAAACCAAAGAGCATGTAACTTCGTAACTACGGAGAGTTGGGTTGGGACTTAGAACAATGCAAAATTTCCCCATTGCGTAATACTAATAGCAAAGAATAAAATTCGTTAATGATTCTATCGATTCTAAGTATCCCTTATACACTAAACATAAATTAAATTGTTTGTATCAAAACAGTTGTCAGTATAAACAAAACTATTCTAAATATATCCAGAACCAATAATATACGTTAATGGATGCCCTCGGGGTATTCCGTGATACGCTTGTTTGATTATAAAATTACAAATCCTTCTACCATACAGACAATATTTAATTATCGATAAAACAAATATACCTTCTCTAGTGTAAATGTAATTATTTAAAGTTTATTTTTTTTCTATCTAAATTTTAAAAACAAAATAAGGGCGCGCGCACACCTATGATTAAACTACCGCATTATTGTTTATTAACGCTTTGATTTCTATGAACTTTTATGGAGGTGTGCAACTAAACGATTGAAAACTAAACGAATTAAAAAAGAAGGAATTAAAAAAAACTCTAACAAACATCCATCCATCCCTCCATCTAAACTTTCGCATTTACAATATTTATGACTTACTAGCTTTCGCCCGCGACTTCGTCCGCGTGGAAATAGATGAATCAAAATCGAGTAGCTTACGTGTTTTTCCACACTATCCTCTACGTCTATGTCAAATTCCATCGCGATTCTTACTGTCGTTTAGGCTACAAACTCTAACAACCATCCATCGATCTATCTAATCTTTCGTATTTATAATATTAGTAATCAGTAATGATAGATGATTCATCCTTATATATGTCATATTTTGCTTTTGTCAATTAGTGAATTCCGTTTAACAAACCAGGTTTCATACAAATGTCTGGATAGTGGAAACTCATAATATCTACAACAAAGTTTGCAGCAACGGAGAACAATTAATTTACAAGTGCTAAAATTGTTACTGTCATTTAAACCGCCTGTTAACTAATAACTTACTAAACTGTAACTACTGTTAACTTATTTTAATTCCGATTGTTTTTCAAAGGTCTTTTTACATTTACTGTGTCCTTGTGTTATTCAAAACATACTGTAGGAAAAGAAACCATCTGTCTACCCAAGTTTGGTCATAAAACTTGATTATTTAATTGTATTAATTATCATAATAATCAAACTGTAAAAAGCACCAAGGACGTCGTTGAATTGTAGATTTTAATATAAAAACAGTTAACAAACACTTCTTCGAATTATTAGACATAAAGATTCCAATTTTAGAAACATAATATAAAATCAATATTGTATTCGCCTTCGGATAATAAGAGCGTCTGGCTTCATTCAAGTACAAAACGATGAAAAAAACAGCTCGATAAAATATTAAAAAACTAACAAATATTGACCGAACGCGAAACATTTCCATTGGCTGGCAGGCGGTCCATTGACGCATGAACTTCTGATAAAAATGAGAAGTTTTGAACGATTTTATAAATGTACATCGTCACGCAATTCACGACAATCAAGACCCACATCAAATTATATTGGCTTTATTTATCTACTTTCTAATTTGTGAAAAAATCAGTTAAAAACTTTAATATCAAAGAACATGCAAATAGTAGCATCTGTATACTAACATTAGCTATCCAAATGTGAAGATATTTATTTTAAAAATACACCATCACCATTATCATCAGTTCATTATTCGTCCCCACAGGCTCGGAGCCCACCCTAAGTAAGGTGTGACTAGGCTATAGTTAACCACGCTGACATTTTGCGGGTTGGTTGACTTCACACATACGAGTATCTTTGAATTTCATCGTCGATATGTGCAGGTTTCATCAAGATGTTGTCCTTCACCGTAAAAATGTCGGGTAAATTATACATATGAAATTTCGAACCCTACACTTGTCCATTACAAGCCAAGTGTTTAAAGCCCTGAGCCACTGATGCAAAAAATACAGAGATATCAAAATGTTCATCAACAAGTGTTATGATAACTAAAATTCGCAGTAATGTTAATTCTCATGAAAACCTATACTCCCAAGAAGATGTTTCGTAAAGTTAAAGTATCACATCCTGTACCTTTCCATTTCTCAGAATCAACACGTCACATAAAGGTGTGGGATTCAAAGGAAAATAATAACATATTAATACAATTCGTGTGATCGTGTTTTATCTACCTTCCCACGTTTGCATGTAGGTATGTACGTCTCGCATTTTGCGCGATGCACAAATTCTGTGTAATTTTATCAATTTGTAGATCCTCGGCATTTCGATTTGTTCCTTGAAATTTATCATATTCATCAAAAGATACTGTTTCATCTACCTTAAAATGTTATTTGATGAAATGTCAATTTAATTGATTATTTTAATTTAAATCGAATCTCTAACAACGATCTAAGTAAGATTTTGAAATACAGATATAAATTGAAAGTGTAATAAAGTTAGACATTTGGATTATTTATTTTGTTCATACTTAGATTAGTTGTCCCACTAGACACATTCCGTGCGGAATTTTTTTAGTAGCCTATGAATTCTTCCAGTGTATTCGTTTTTTTATAACATAAGGTGACAAACGAGCAAGCGGTCACCTGAATCCGCCAAAATGGCGAAGCGACCGCTGCCCATAGACATCCGCAATTTCAGATGCGTTGCCTAACCTTATCCGACGGAGGAGGAGACGATATTTTTCCTTCCTATGCATTTCCTCCACTGTCAAATCCACTTCCCCTTCCCATCCTCTCCTTGTGAGAAAATGGTGGTAAGGAGTAAGGGACTTAAATTAGGCCTCCGGCACCACACTTATCAGACGAAACACGGAATTGCTTTCATTTCACGCCTGTCTTCTGTGTGGTAGTGGTATTACACCGGGCGTGCCTTCCCATTCGGGCTAAGATGTTAAAGCGGGCACTACCATTGTAAAAATCATCGTATAGAAGACACCTTCTAAAAACATCCATCCAAACATACAAACTTTCGCATTATATTATTAGTAAGATTGCTCATGGCTTGTTATTAAATTTTCTAGTATCAAAACCATGTTTTTGAATTTCAAAAACAATATTTTAGTCTACTCTTCGGAACATTAAGGCATTAATGTCTCCTTATTTTCGCGACGCTTTTCCACTTTTGACAGCTGTAAAAAACCATAACATTTTACTCTTGACGCTGCTAGCCACATTGCCCCGAAGAAGGGTATACAGTGTACAAAACTTTTATTGGAAAACTAGCTTTATCCTGCGACTTGAACTGTGAAGAATCTTGAAATAGGATAAAGTTTATTTTTCTCGATATTATGTTCCATTGTATTTTAAACAAATATTGACGTAAATAAGATGTTAATAGCATTCTGGATTTCTATATCTATATTTAGATAAATTAATAACCTTTAAAGGCGAGAGTGTCTATTACGTAAAAAAATACACTAAAAACAAAACAAAATGCACTAAAAACAAAACAAAATATTCTCAAAAAAACAGTACACTAAAAAGTAACGAAATAAT
>NW_013528315.1:602683-606334 GCF_000836215.1 Papilio polytes | reverse complement strand
AAAAAAAAAAAAAAATAAAAAAAAAAAAAAACATACAGACGAATTGAGTACCTCCTTCTTTTGGGAAGTCGGTCAAAAACATTTTTATTCTACATCGTTAAAATTAGAAGTCACCCCACAAAGAAAATAAAATTTATTGAAATCGTCAACATGTTTATATAAGCAACATGGGTTGTCTGCTCGCCCACATGTTGTTCCAAATAAAATCGCAAAGGTATTATTGAGAGCTTTCTCTCCTTAATAAACCCTATTTTGAGGTCGATAGCATCGTAAGCATCACGTTTTCATTCACGATATTCTATTCATAGAGGTTCAGCAAACTTCCAATTTAATAAATCGAGATGAATTGTTCTATTTTCATAGATTTTAAAGATGTTTGTTAGCAGTACATAGTTAAGTATTAACTTAACTATAATATTCTTTCCGACTTTCCCATACGAAGTATGAAATGTTTAATATTTCTATAATGTATGCAAGGTTGATATGACTAATAATTTTGGAATAAAAGAAAAAGTGACATAGCCGCTTTTTATCTCAAAATTAACTCTAGTTTTTATAGAATCAATAGGCTACAATTTAATGCGGAAAGTAACCAAATTCGCGAAGGGGAAATACAAACGAGGCAAGTTTTATTGTCATATACATTTTATAGATGATTAATATTACCAATAATAGTATGACATTCAGAGGGGTGCGTTTAATTTAATAAAGTTTTTTAATAAAAATTATAGCGATTTTTTGATATCAATTCATCAAATTTGATGTATTTCTCATTTGCATGTTGTATGCGAAAACATATTTACAAGTAACTGTTTAACAAGCAAGCAACTCTATGTATAACTGTATGAATCTAAATCCATTGTTCTTATCATTTTTTAAAGTAACTCTTAAGTCATCGATTACTACGAAACTTTGGTTTCAGTACTATATTATGAAGACCCCGATTTAATTGGCATCGCAATGCATTCGGATTCAGCTTGCTTTTTTCGCGTTTTTTTAGTATATAAAAGCGCCACGTAATTACCGAGAGAAGGTGGGTTAAAGGTAGACTAAAATAGCATATTGCGTTGGTATTACGGCAACAGAAAAGGTTTTCATTGGTTAAAAAATTTGAAACATTTGGCCGATCACAAATTCGAATTTGAAATGACATATCTTGACAATAAAATCCCAATGTCATCGTAAATAATCGTTAAAGAAAAATCGTAAAAGAGTTATTTGCAGTTAATTTAATTTAGTAATCATGTCAATTAGACAGGTAATGAAAGGTATACCATCAACAAATCTACCAGTAAAGGGCATTTTAGAAAATGACTGGGAAGTTTTAACGCCGCATCAAGATGAATGTATTAAACGACTAGGAATGACAATTCAGTTGGAACAAGAAGCGTATTTAACAATGCATCCCGAGGTATGACCACTTTGTGAGCATTTGTGTCTGGAAGTGAAAGCCGTTAAGCTTAATTAAATTGCATCCAATCGGACGAGTCTGAATGGCACTTAATATTTGCAGCAGTAGACAACGTTCCATTCATTTCAATAGTCTTATCCATAGTCTCAAAGATATAGATATATTTCAAATTGATTTAATGTTTTTAAGATTAAATCCATGATGTCTTCTTTTGTCACTAAAATGATTCATTTGGGTAAGAGAAAGGAAATGTTAAAAGAAGCTGCCGAGTATTTCACAAGGCCAGCTGAAGTCATTGATAAAGAAATAAGAGATTCGCTCGGAGTATCCTCCGATGCACCATACTTGCAGGTATATTCACAATTATATGTTTACAAATGATGAACGAATAACGACTGCGACTTAAGGTCCTTCAAAGAGCGGGACCTTCTCAAAGTTTGCCATCGCATCTGCAGTTCCTGTGATATTGCTGATGTGTATAGGCGACGATGAATACGACTGTGTACCCGTTGTTTGCCCCCTACTCTTATAAAAAAGATAAACAAGCGTTCATATTATTATTAACCTTAACATCATTATTATATTAGATTACAAATGTATTGATACCATAGAGAGCACCAATTCATATCAGATAAGAAATTCAAAGGAACAAGAATGTGCGGTGAAGTCAATAAACCCGCACTGGACAAGCGTTAGTTGACTAAGGCCTTGTCACCCCTAGAGTAGGTGTGGACTACGGACCCCACAGTGAAAGCGTATAATGAGCTAATCATAATGATAAACATAATTGTATTATTGCTTAGCTATTTAAAGTAGTAAAATCTATGATTATTAAAATTTTGGTTAATAACATTTGAACAGAACGATAAAACCGTGTTTCAATATGATGACGAAGATTTGATACCAGATTTACAAAAAATATATACTAAATTTAATCCACGACAATATATCGAAACTCCTGAAGAAAGTATCGGTCATATAAACACGGAATCCTCATCGTTTATATCAATTGTTACTTCGACTACCACCGTTCCTACACCAGGTATATAAAATATGAATATAAAGTAAAAAAAATATGAACTCAGCCATCCCTTTTTTATTTCTGAGCTCATCTCTTCTCCCGTAAATATACTGACAACACAGTCATGTGAAACACTCTTGTCTTCTCCAATCTCTTAATCTCTGGATTAAATAGTCGTAGTATCTTTATAAATATAGTAACTTTCTACGATTTACTAGAACCTGTCCCAACACCGGAACCTACATTATCGGAGACTATGTTCGCACTTGTTTCGAATACGGTTGATAAAGCTGTATACCAACATGTTAATGATGATATACTCCGCTACGATACCGCTTACGTAGAACTTACAAAGGCTGTTGAGGAAGCCATGGAAATACCAGTTATAGAAGTTCGACAAGACATAGCTGAATTATTTTTCAATGCGTTCAATATGTTCGAGTACGATATTATGGCAAAGGAAAAACTTGGTAAGTGACTTTAGATGATCTGAAATACGTTCGCAATTTTGTAATCTAGTTATTTTTAACTTTGTTTTAATTAATTTTTATTTTCAAAGCGTGTTTATAGGTTGATAGTGTGCAAAGATTTCATAGCAGTAAAAAAAAATAAAAATCGCAAATTCCTTTCTTCATTGCATACTTAGAGCCTGTCCTACAATTCTTGATAATTGCTAGATAACAATTCAACGTATAAAATATGTGATGGGAAGTCTCGGATTTTTATACTCTATCTGACAATGTCGTCACTTTTAAGCTATCTGTACCTCTATCAGTCAGTGGTGGGACAGGCCGTTAATATTTAATTTTCAGTAAGGAATATTTTATGAATCGATTGATTTAGATTAAAAATTGTATTTTTAAGTATTTAAAGATTTTTTTTAATTAACTATATCAATCAATATATTGTAATAGTTAGATTTAGTTGTGATCTTGCGCGTAATAATAAAAAAATTTTACCTTAGAAGTTACATAATATTTCAACGTACTGTACAGTTGCTTTGTTGTTAGTATTCTAAATATAAACTGTTAATACCTCTGGGAGCGACGAAGTTATGAGAAATGAAAATAAAAAGCGACGAGAATAATAATATGCATGTATGTGATATTGCGTCATGTAACTCTATTAATATAAATATGAGCATTGTCTTCATAGAAAATGTTTAGTAATCAGTATAAGGAGCAATTTATATTTAACTTATACAGCCTTACAAATAAAC
>NW_013528315.1:556045-601645 GCF_000836215.1 Papilio polytes | reverse complement strand
GCAGTAGTAAAATCACTTTATAAAAATGCTAGAGAAATTATGAAAAATAATTAAAACGATGTAAGCAAGTATTAGATTATTTTAAAATTACATTCACAAAGCGTCGTTTTTATTTTACAAACAAAGCATTCGATGTCGCTTCGGAGGGAAATTTGTTTTAAATATTAATACAATGTTAAACGACCACATTGAAACGAAAAATCTGTCGATGACATCAACTCAATTTTATGTTGAAAGCAGAAAGTTAAATTTTACTTCGAAAATGTCGCGTGGATTAATGAAAGAAAGATTTTCGATGTTTTTTAACACTACTTGGAAATATATTTTGCGTATAATTTTATACAACGTAATTAACTTTTTTTAATTAGACGTTAAGGTAAAATTGTCTCAGTAATTAAGTCCTAAATTCCGGTAAAACTGTAAAACGTTACAGGCTATGAGACACCGCCGACACCTAAGAGCGAACCTTCTTCGCACGAAAGTTACAAATCGCCTCCACCTCGCCCATGCATTTGTCATCCGCAATATAATTATAATCGATATCCTAAGGTAACCTTTTTTTCGCTTAAACGCGTTGTTTTATTTGTTAACGGTTTGTTAATCAATGCTATCAAGAGTATCGATGATTTGACACTGAGATTTAATTAATTTTCTATTATATTCAACAATAAAATAACCGAAAGATCATGTATTTCCATTTGATATGGTCCTAGTACATCTCCCCCATTTTCACTTATAAAAAATGTATTCACCTAGAAAAATAAATGAGGTATTAAAACACATATAGTTAATTGAGAACATCCTCATTTTTATGTTAAAAATTATACGAACGTCTGGCAACGTTGTCTTTCATTTATACTCAAAGAGATGAATGTTTTACTTCTCTCTCGATTTTTTAAAGGAAGTAAACGTGTATTTTAATCGGCCTTTACTTACGATATAGACGTGATTACACAACGTTTTCGCTTCAATCTCCAAAGTAAATCTCGAAGACCTAAATAGCTTTAAAAACATTTTACATTTCGCCACTGAGTTTTATTAAATGCACTCGTGGCGGATGAAATGTTGTTTATTTTACTTCTCACTGGAATTGTAAAATACATGTTGATTTTACACACAGACTATTCAAATATGAAATATCTCTTTGAAGTGTTCTGTGAAATGGTTGAAACTGTTTTGACTTTTTTTATTTTCGAACTAACCATTGAAAAACTATATTTATTCAACTTTCCAATGAGTGTGACGTCATAGTAATGTACGTGCTTTAAATAATTTCTATTCTCCGCTATCAATGATTTATCTTCGTCTTCCTTTTATTTGTTGGTATCTAGACCAACAAAGTGGCCTTTAAGCCACGTGATATAATTTTATCGATCAAACGTTGTCGTTAAGGAAATTTCTCACTTATTGTTCGCAAAGATTTCTTGTCTCGACTTCTTAGAAATATTATCCGAATACACGTGTATTTCCTCTCCTACTTAGTTATGTAACTATTATTCTGTACAGTGTATTACTTTTTTGTTATTTCAATTGTTATGTTCTTTACATCATGTTATGCGTATTGATCATGTTCGTATCTGACATTTTTAATTTATAGTTTTATCTATTATTTGCATTAGCGTCTGTAAATTAGTTGGTGTTGACATTTACCATGGTTACATTATCATAAATATATTTTTATAACCTAAATATATCTCAGGTATGTTGAAAATTCGTAGTTATAGAAAATGATTAAAATGAAATTGAATTTATGTTGTAGGATCGTTTTGGAATATATCTGCCGTATGGTTTGTCTGAGTTTAGCGAAGGTAATGCAACAGTAACTCCCGCGATATCTGTAGAAGATTTGTCTGAGGAACAAGCTGAAGAGAAATGCGATCAGAAATCGGTAATGAGTAAAAAGTCCGCCACGTCTGGAAAGAGTGCAGCTAGCAAGAAGTGTGATTTAGAATAATTATTACTAGAATAATTTCATGAATGCATTGGAAACGAAAGTTTTTAGTACTATTCGAATTATATTTTACTTTATAAAAAAATAAACGAAATGATTGAATGTTTGGATCGTATAATTTTGTGGGATGTAAAAAGTAAGGTGCAATTCAATTTTACGTTTATGTTTGAGTTGACTTAACTTTCGTGTTATAAATTAATTAATATTAAACTAAAATCAATAACTGCTTTTCTATTCAGTCGATCACGTAACAATAGTATTTTTACCACACTTTTGGTAGAGTACATTTACACTGCTAAGAAATTTGCACAGACGCAGAATAGACAAAGAGTCTGGAATATCTCATTGGCTGTTAGGTTTTCATTTTATTCTGCACGGGCTAAGTCGCGGTCAAACGCTCGTTTAAAATACATGTGAATTCAGGAACTCGAGTGATTCTCCAACAAATTGTTTACTTTAGATTTAATATACATTTCCGTTGGAAAATTGCACACGCCAGACGCAAAATTGCATTTTTCCTTTACGTAAAGGATTGAAAGTTGTTGGAAATGAAACTGGACAAAAAGCATTACACGTTTCGAACCCTCGGGCAGGATAATGTTCGAGATGAAAGCGCACACGGATTGGTGTTTTACTCACAAGATACTGCAGGTAGATTTCATCTTTTCAAACGAACGTTTACGAAAGTAAACATGTTTGTTTATACAGAATTGCGATGTTTAAAGGCGATTACTTTTATATAGAAGTAAAACTGTCAATTACTACAGACAACCTGGCAAATTCTCTTGATTATATAAGTGTGTTGACACTTATATAACATATGAAGTATAAAAAGTTACTTTTAACGTCAGAAATCAATGGCTCAAGCTCAAGTATACTTCTTAAACTTTTATGTATCCATTACATATAATAAAATTGGTGTGTCTGCTTGTAATATGTAAAGAAAAATTCCAGATTTCGGGAAGATATTTATTAGCGTTGCTGATAACGAAAATCGCATTTAAAAATATTTTGTCTGTCCGCAAGCCGCGATTGTTCCGGGTATTCTCCGAAACGGCAGGGCCGATTCCTATCGGTCTTTCACTGAAGGGTGGCTGACATAAATGGGCATGTTATAGGCTACTTTTTTAATTCCGTGATGAAAAATGCACTCGGAAAATTTTAACAAACTAGTATGTGAAATGGTTAACGTAGGTTTAAGCTAAAATGTATTTAAAACAGAATCTAATTCTTTTATGGTAGGCTCTATTGAATTTAAACAAGTTAGAAACTGATAAAAGGTTCGTAATATAAATCCACTTCACTGTTGTAAGTTGAACAATATGCGTTAACAGTAAAATGGCCGACGTTTTATGAAATTTTGCCATAGAGTTGTAACAGTTTTAATGCAATTCCGAGTAAATAGATTGTGGAGCAGAACGCTTCTGGAACATGATAAAATCAATTTCCTGTTGAACTATAACCTCAAACGACGCTAATAATGTTACGTCGCTTAGTTTATGGATATTTTTAATAGCCTCCGAAGCTCCGAGGGATTATTACTCAGCTTAGACAAAGTTCTTGTCTTGTATTTGAAATAATCGCCTTTAAAGCTAAGTATAATTTATATCAAATAATGTAACATTTATTCTGTTATATAAATCTAAAATAAAATGAATTTAAATCGACATTTTAGAAGTAGAGGTTTAGCTCGATTAACAAAACGTTTCAATCCATTAAATTGCACGAATACTTTGAACGTCCGAGACCAGACTTGGACATCTTTGAAATCAAAGTTGATTTTTAGATGTTTGGAACCTTCTTCAAAGTAACAATGAAGAGGAGTGCTCTCATACGGAACAAACCAAAAGAATAAAAATAGAACTGGTCGTTGCCATAAATAATCTGTATCTTAAAGCTGATACAGAATTAATTCTTTTACAGAATGTTTTTCTCTCCATAACGTAGAAAAACATTATCCATGGATATATTCAACGTTCAGAACTGCATGTATATTTTTTTATCAAACACAAAGGCATGGACAAAAATGAAAAAAATACACAAAATTCAAAACTTTATAATGAAACTTGATCCTATGTGTGCTAGTAATTAAAGCAAGTCTAATCTGCAATTACGATCAATTCATATTCGTAGGTAGAAGTAATTAGATTTGGTCACAGGCGACCTCAGGATACAAGACTTTGACGGTTAATAATATTAATACTCCATTAATAATATTAGTTTGCATGCACGTCAGCTTATATTAAACCTCTCTTTGATGCCCAAGTGCATAGAATAATCTTATCAAGTACAGTCGGGCAATCTGACGGTGCTCCACCTAAAAATCTACAATGTATGAAGCTTAATACGCGTTGACGAACGAATGCAGATTTTAATAGTATCTGTACGAAAAAAGGCTAGTCAGTAGCTCGCGGTAAATTTATTTTTGTTACTATCCAGTTGTTTGTGCAACTCACTGTTATCTGATTGGTTATTTTTAAGAGGCGGAGTTTGGCTCTCTGAAGAACAAAGCATTTTTTGAACACCGCGGATTTACGCGACTGTACATTGGAATAAATTTAATATCTTCAACTTGATGATATTATAAATGTGAAGCTATACAAAATGGTTCATTCAAGGTTTTTAATTATATTTTTATAAAATAAGGTGGCAAACGAGCAAGTTGCCACCAGAATCAGGATTTCTAAAAGCAGAAAAAAGTTAAGAAAGCAATATGAATTGACCTAATTCTTCTTGAAATTATTGATATTTTAATTTGGCGAAATAAACTGGAAACGTGATTACGTGACTCAATAGCATCTCTTAGATTTTAGGTCAATAAATTGACATAGTTATTGGTACACTAGACATGTTTTTTCAGTTCGAGAAAAATATACAGATTTCGCGGTTTTCTCGGATCAAGGCAGCAATCAAATTCACGTGTATCTAGGAAAATACGACAAGATTAGTGAATTGACCTATTACATTATAAAAAATGTACCCAAAATCAATCATTAGCAGACAGAAATTTGCTATCTATGAATACTCGCAAGTTAGTTAAAATATAAAAATAAACATTATTACACACGCATTTACTCTTATTAATATAATAAATGTGAAAATTTAAATTGATGGATGGACGGATGTTTGAGTTTGTACTCTTAATTGCTAAACGGATCTCAATAAAACTTGGCATAGATCTAAAGGATTAACTGGAAGGACGCTTAGGCACTTTTGGTTTTTTTTAATCCACGTGGACGGTGTCGCGAGCTTGAGCTAGTCAAATGTTATTCGTGTTTTACTTTATTTAAAACTCGAACTTGATTTGAGTTTTCCAATATTCTAAAAATAAAAATCTGACTTTGCTTTAAATAGGCTAAAAAAAGATCACTAGTTTCATGATTTTAATATAGGTAACGAAATTCAAGTGCTTACTTGAAAGCAGTCTTCCTTTAGATACCCTATCAAAGGACGGTACGTTTATTAAAAACGTTTATCGCAGTCGAGCGCCGACAGGTACTTATAAGTTTTCAATGCACTTTCATCTTCCTTTTTGTTCGTAGAGAGGGTTTTTAATCACCATTACATTTTGTAAGAATACGAGCAGCGCGAATCACTTCAATTCTAATTTATTACTAGAGCAATTTTAATTATAAAATGTTTCTAGGAATATTATTACAGTGCTTTGATCTGGCTCTAGCTGTTTGCCCGCGTGGAATTAAAAAAAAAACTTACTAGATAGTAAGATTACTTCTTACTAATCTTACTTCTTACTAATATCTTAAATTCGAAAGTTTAGATGGATGGATGGATCTTTGTTAGAGTTTGTAGCCTAAACGGATTTCGATAAAATTTAGTACAGATATACAGAATAGTCTGGAAGAACACATTAGGTAATTACATACTTTTTTTAATTCCACGCGGACGGAGTCGTGGACGAAAGTTAGTATAAAATACAGCCTATGTTACAGATAAATTGCCTTTCTAACTGTGAAAGATTTTTTATAATCCGCCCAGTAGTTTTTACGTGAATGAAATACATATAAAAATCTGAAGATACTATAAACACAAATCTTTCCTTTTATATCATAAATATAGACGAATGAAATTCGTGGATGAAAATGTTTCAAAAGCAACTTGAATTGAAGCTTCAGTTCCGGTCCGTTTTCGCCTCTATGCTTTAAGTGTATCCTTAAATCGCCAGCATTCTCCAACACAGAAAAAGTATTTTAAACTGAACATGTCATCTCAATTTAGGTTGGATTTTTTGTGACGATGTAAAAGTTACGACAATAGCTTCAAATATTCCGTTTGAGACAAAACACCTTTGAATTAAAAGCGAATCGCTACGAGCTTTCGCTGAAAGAGCCGGCATTGCATTGAGAAATGCAGAGAAATTAATTACTCGAAGCTTTGACGTTTTATCTTTATTTAGGGACAAGGAAATTTATTTATCTTACTTTTAATATTGTAAATCTGAAAGTTTGCATGAATGGAAGTAATATCGCACGTAATTTAACGCTTATTTCTATAAACTGAATTTAGGTGCTAGAAGATGTGTTTTTTGTAAAATTTCGTTGTAATTATATTTACTTACTCGATTTTTTTATAAACCGCTCAGAATTCTCAATTCGTTTTAAAACAATATTTTTTTTAAATCACTTTTACTGCGATCATGTCTAAAATTATGGATTAAATGTCTTTTTTACAATAATACTAATCTATACTTACATTATAAAGAGGTAAGATTTGTGTTTTTGGATTTTAGTATGTATTTGAATTGCGGGAAAAGTACTGGAAAGATGTTAAAAATTCTTTTACCTTTAGAAAATTTATCTGAGTAATATAGGATACAGTTTAACGTGGACGAAGTCGCGAGCAATAGCTAGTTAATCCTAAAGAGAATGAACGACTATGTGAATACAAGTTAGCGCAGTCGAAATTCACAGTAACCATTGATTTCGCAGAGAACGTTCAAGTCAACATTACCTGTGTTCCCGTATCAAACGCATTGGGAACAAACAAATGCGATGCACAATCGAAATTCCGTCGAAATTCGCACAGCAACGTTTATTCCGTTCCAGCAATGGTTCACTGCACAAAATCGAACATCCGGTGCAGATGCCTATCCAATGCATACCTCCAGTTAATTAAAAGTGTAGAACACGTGGAATTTACACATGCAAACAGAATGCCTAGTACGTTTGCAAGAATTCATACCAACATCGAAAAAAAATATGCGCCATTAATGCCGGGTTTCTAAAGTTTCCACTTATTTTGTCAACACCTAGTGACTCATTAGGCCCAATGGTCTTAAACTCAAAATACTAACGAATGGTTAAACGTAGCTGGGAAACCGGCCATAAATGGCACCGAACGAATTTTTTGTTGCGATTACGTTAAGAATTATTACTGGCAATTTTTCTGGGAAGAGTATCAGCTTATCGATTATGAACAAAGGCTTATAAATAAATAAAAATTATACATTTTCTTTAATTATAGATTGGACAGATAGATTAGATTAGAACAAGAAGAAAACAAAGGCTTGTTGTTTTTTATATTTTATTTATTTTCGCATAACTTAAACAGAAACGTTATTCTTTTATTAACTAAGAGAAATTACATTACTTCAAATACGCAAAAACAGAGAAAAACGTAAAAAATTAGATATCCGCGGCAGCTTTCTTCTTACAGGAGGCTTCTGGCCCGCTGTCTTTATCTTTGGTAAACAACTCCTTAAAATTGAATGGTCGAAAACAATAACCTTCGCCTTCAAAAAACTTGCTCATAAATTCCACCCTGTTGAAAGTTTTGTTTCTTTTGGATTTATATCTAATGCTAATTCAAAAACAATACTGATACTGAGATGACGTATGATAAAGTTATTTGAAGGAAAAAAACCTGTTGTGACGATCTACGGGAGTACGAAAGGATGATGATGACGATGATGATTACTTATTACGAATAATCTAAAAAATGCTGTTATAGTTGCATTAAAAATTTTCATCCCTAGAAAGGTATGAAATCGGAGTTTTCCTCGTACGCACGATAAGGTATTATCCATGCGTTGCGAGAATCGCATAGGTAGACAGTGTCCCTTAATTCTCTTTGAACATATCTCTTGCGTTATTGTTCTCCTTTTATATTTATTTTTTGCACATGTAGATTTAGTTACATGGTTACGTTGCTCATATTTATAATCAATCAACATACCAATGAAGACGCAGTGTATGCAGGAATGCTGACAATCCTTCCATAACGACTAAAATGGACACTGTGAAGACAGCCCATACAGCAAATATTGCAAAGATTTTCACTGGTGCAAGAGTAGTATGATCTTTTAAAGCTAACTTCGCCATTATCATCGACCACAACATCTTGGATAGTTCTAAAAGGAAATAAATAACTTTATAAAATACATCACATATTTAATTCAACCTCTAACTAGTCAGTTTTCAAGATTCTTTGCTAAACTTAATTATTTAAAAGACGAACTGTTAGCAAAATTACATCTAAAAATCGCACATTAAAATACTAATAAATAAATTCGAGTAGTAGTTGATAATATCTACGAGTTGTAACTCTTGTTTGCTGCAGCAAAGGGAGTCCTGAATTTCCGCTCTGCTTCAATCATTGACATACAAGCTGTAAAGCCACGATCAAACCGACAATGGCTCTTGTACATATTGATGCAACAGTTCAACTGCTGTTCCCGCTTATCGCAGTTTCCATTAAACGCGCCTTTACAGATCCATGTAAATATGGGCGAGTGTCGCTTTGACGCTCGGATAAAGGATGTGGATTTAACAATGTTGATACATCAGTTGTTTTAACGCTCACAAACTGAAACCGTGGTGCGATTCAAGCCAACGCTTTAAAATCAATTCGAAAAGTGTTCATTGAGGCGTTGATGCAACATCAAAAGGTTAAATGCAACGATCCAAAAACGTGTACGCTTTTATTTCGTTTATTGTAAAAAAAAATTATTAGCTGGTATATTCAAATACCAGCATATTTGGATTATAATTAATGGTAGGTTTGTTGACTTACGTTGATGCGCTAGAGAGAGTGCCCATAGTCGAAGATAAGATGCGGTGTGTGATACAGTACTAAGCGTAAACTCAATGCTATGAATTGCTTGGTGAATTAAAATCTCGCCAAGGGGAACAGAATATTTAGCTATTTCCGCGTTAATTCTTTCTTCGGACTTCGACACGGATCCCCTATGTTGATACTTTCGAAATTTACTGTCAAATCCTGATTTCTGTAAAATGACAAACGTGAAATTATAGTTACAGTAATCTTATAATCACATGTTTATGGTACTAATTATTTTTAACTACCTTATGCTCACGCCTCGGTCAGCGCGGAATGATGTTAAAAAAGTAACCTATATAGCTTATGTGACTATATTCTATTACTGTAGACCAATAATTCTCAACCACTGTGCCGCGGCACTTTTGTGTGCCGCCAATTTTTTATTATTAGATTGTAATGAATCCCTTAATTAACGTTTAGTTGTTATTGTAGTATGTATTAGTTTATTTTGTATATTTAAATTTTTGTCAAAGTATTTATGCAGTGTGTAGTAAGTAAATAATTTGTATCATTTTCTTTGTGTGCCGTCAAATTTAATGAAATCGTTAAAAATGTGCCGCAACAAAAAAGAGAATAAGAATCATTGCTGTAGACCCTTACCAATAATTCTTTTCTTTTCTTTTGATTTTTGGCGTAAATATATAACGGAGTACCGAAAAACAGGATAGGCACACACAATAATGCTACTAGGAGAAGGCACTTTTGCAAAGATTGTTGGAATGTAAACATGTAGGCGTCACATTCCTTGGCCACAGGCTTCGAAGTGGTGAACAGTGCCATATCAATGAACAGAATAAGGATGAGAGGGGCGCATCCCGGCCCTCGCTTTATGTCCGCTGTTAGCAAAATAAAATAATTCATTAATCAATATAAAATATCCAAGCAATGTACTAATTCGAACTATATAATTTTGCTATTTGAAACATGTAGGGACTTACATATTTTAACTTTTACATAATAACATTTCAAAATAGTTAAAATATACTTACTCGATTTTCCACTAAACATAAACCATTTCATGTATATTAAAATAACCAGCCACAAGAAAATGCAACATAAAAATAAAACTTGAGGAATAAATTGAAGGTAAATAGCATAATATCGCTTAAAATATCTGTGAAATAGAAAAAAATAATTATCGACACGATTTAGTCTATAGTTAATTTAATTATTGTTATATTATTAGCTAATTAAGTAACTATTTTTATAACCACTATATCGACCTATTTAAATCGAATTTTAAAGAAATGTACTATCTTATCATATTTCTACCCAAAACACACAACATACATATAAAAAAGAACGAAAGAAACTTGTTCTAAAATACTTACAGGTGATTAAACAAACTTAACGTCAAACCGAATATCATATGTATTATTCCTATAATGATAGACATCTTCATTTTCATAGAATTACCATTCATAATATTATTAGTTGCGAACTAAAAAAAACGAAAAAGAAAAAAACCACTGTTAAAAATGATCTACTAACAATTCAGTCGAGGTTTCTTAATCAGATAAACTTTTATTTTATTTGACTACTAGCGGTGTATATCTCATGTCTTTTCAAATGTACACCCTTCCTGTTAATGTCCCGTTTAATTTTCAAAATTGGTTCTGCCTATTCAAAGACATAATAAAATCTTCGCTTTTGACATAGCTGAAATTCTCTCCGATATTCTTCTCAATTGATTTTAAAAAAATTAAAAAATTACCCCCCAAAATGGATCAACACCAAAAGCATATGGTGGGTTAGTTTCTAATAAAGGGTCAAGAGTTATATAGTGGCTTCCTTGTAGATCAGCAAGAGTGTACGTATTCTTCCAATAAGACTCCATCAAATACACATGTTTGGAGAATATGTCGTTGTATAATATCCCAAGTATTGCAGAGAATATACCCATGAGGAAGATCACATATCGTCCTTTAATAGAAATAGTTAGTATTAAAACTTTTATATACGGTACGATTTTTACGTATAAGGTTATAAAGAAGCTTTTTAATGTTAAACAAATACATTTTTATGTAGCTAACTGTACATGGTTACCTCAACGGGAGTATGCTATGGCCAACTCACTACACTGCGGTGAGTGGCTTATTGGTAGATTTTTGTCCATTTATATCCAAACATCATTTATCAAACAACCAACAATTTCACATCTTATATGTGTACTACATTACTAAAAATCTTACCACCAAACATTATGTTCCAAATTTCATTAGGTGAGGGTATACCCATATGTTTTTTCTCCGTAAGGATCATCCAACCACTAAATAGGATCAGTATACAACCGTGTCCAAAATCACCGAACATTATTGCAAATAAAAAGGGAAAGGTGATAATCGTGTAAAGACCTAAAATTACAACAAAACAAATAACATAGTCGCGGAATAACAATGTAATATTACAAAGTTCTAAATTTTCGAACTCTCAATTTACAAAAGTCAAAAGGAGATTTAAAAATAATTAGAAGTCATCTTACCAGGATTCAATTCTCTATATTTTGAGTCACCATATGCATTTATAAGCGTTTGAAATCCGTTAGTAAACTTGTTGGTTCTGAAGTAAGTTGGCGGCATCTCAGTCGTCTCCGTCTTTGATATGAATGACGGCACATTAGTACCAATTTTAGCCTATGGAAAGGAACAAATAGCATTATCTACATCTGAAACTCAACAGATCTTTAGAATCTTATTAAAGAAATCTTACTTTATTACCAATCAACAAAGACTGCATTAATACTGATCTCGATTATAAATTACAATACAGCATGGAATTCTAATTAGGAGTATTTAAGAAAAAAATCAAAAGAAATCAAATAATTACCGAAACCTCTGACAAAACAACGTTCACTCTTTCCAAATCACTTTTAGGTACCCAACATTGGCCGATCAGACAATTCTTAGTTATGTCAATCGAGAACATGTTCATTGTGTGGTAAATGGATTTAGATTTTCTAACTTGCATCATCCACAAGGCCCATCGCTTACCCACAGTACGAAGGGCTTTACAACGATGATATTTTGTCTTTCTAATGACCTGCACAATTGTATTTAAAAATAATAAAAAAATCCCACACTTTATTTCATAACATTAATTATTTGTAATACCATTACAATGTTTATGATTAATATGATGATTCAATTCATTTAAATTAGCCTAATGACTGCCCATCCAGCGGTTGGCTGCCAACAGATTACAGCTAACATCTCACCTGTTCACTGAGCAGACCATGTTGACTGATCAGCACCTTGTAATCGTGCCAAAATATTTCTGTAATCATTTCTCCAAAGGTATTTTATAGAAAGTTCACCACTTGCCAAACTTAGGTATGCGGTACGGTTATACCTTCTACAGTCCTCTTAAGTTCTTTTAATTCTATTTTTACAATACTAAATCTACTATCAAGTTGTGCTCTTTATTTTACCAATGTAATTCTTAATTAGTAAATTTCTAGTGATGTGATGTTATTTAAGTTGGTTTACCTGTTCTAAATCAGAAACCCTTGTGTTAAGCTTCAGGGTCATCATTAGTCGCTCGTCTTTTGTCTCAGGACAGGGATAGATGTTCACTCGAAAACCAGAGCACACTTTCTCCATTCGAGAACTCAATTGTTCCCCCTGACATATCGCAAGGAATGCCACTTTTCGTATATCTTTACCCTGAGTTACAAACAATACAAAAAATAGGACAGATATTAGGCTGCACTAATCTATCATGGCTATTAAAGTATAAACATCAAGTCAGCTAACCGTGCTTGGGTCCAGCAAAATGGCATCTTCTGTTGCCTGTCTGTAATAAATATTTCCTCGAGATACCCTCCAGAGCATCATCTGGAAAGGATAACTTCTGCTGCGGTGCACTACACCAGACAATACTACCAGGCGACCGGCGCTTGTTGACTGTTCACCTGCACCACCTCCTCCCTTCCTGAATATGTATATCTCGTATTATCACTACCTCAATACCTATAATCGTGAGTTTAAACTATCGGAAGACTTGTACAAAAATAACAATTAAAATAATCGCTTTTTTAAAGAGAACTAGCTCACCTAATAGGCATTGTCTTGTCTAAATTAGGAATCTTTTTTTTCAACGTTCCGCATTTTAAGGTACTCGTAAAACTCTCGATTACCTGGTACTGTCCCGCCTAGATCTAGGCGTAATGCATGCAAGCAAGAATGGGGTTACGTTTTGATAAAAAAATTCTTCTTCTTTATCCCGCTGAAGCGGCGACAACGAGGCAACAGTTAGACAAATATCGAGGCGGGGTAGTGCCGTGAGGTTGAGGAGTTTACTAGTGCGCTACAACCTTTAAATTACCTTGATAAAAGAGTATCCGGTGACAATTCAGCATCTCCAAGCAGAGGTCCGATTTGAGTCAATAAATATAACATCTCCCTCAACTCTAAATAGTTGTTTAATAGGTTTGTTTGATTTTCAGACATGTCGACGATGTCTGCCTCCCATTTTTCTAGAGAATTCTGAAGTATTTAAAATTATACTTTCATTTTTGCAATTGTTACCCTAATGAAGATTGGCAGATTTTGTGAATATTTTAATAAAGTCAATAAAATAACTATTCTATTTTATAATACAAGAACAAACTTCGAACTAATTATTTACGATCCTAATCTATTATAACTTATGCAAATAACACCCATGCCATTCTCTCTTAATATTCCGTTGCCAGTATAGAGATAATTGTTTTAATAAAAAAGGAAACTCAAAGTGTAAACTACGCTACGAAGAAAAAATAACTGTCCAAGAAAAATGAAGACAGTAATTAATTTCCGTCTTCTTAACGCTGCAATAATGTAGTGTAAATTTGAACTTTCATTTTTAATCGTGAATAATCAAAACAACACACTATTTTGCGAAATGATAGTAACAGAAAAGAGACTATATGGAATGAAAATTTTATTATATTTGGTACATGTAAAAGTTTAATGTGTGAATTTTTTACCATGATACTATTGTTTCTATACCAAAATACATAAAACACTAATAACATCATAACTAATCTTTGACATATAAGAAAACTATAAAATTGTTAACCGCAACTATAGATAAAATACTTCTAATGTTCAATGAAATCAAGTCTACTGAAAGTCGTTGCTTTATATTTAAAAAGAAAGTAAAACTGACCAAGTAATCAACAGAGCTAATGAGACAAACTAAAATAATGAAGAAAAATTTAAATAAAAGCGCTAACTTCAAACTGGGACATTTCGTGCGGTTGTAATGCCGGAGGGTCGTGGTCGAGAGCAGGGATTTTAATACTATCCTTTTTCATCTCGCCTTCCATGTAACGAAGTCGACGTTCCATCTCAGCACAACGACAAACTTCCGCAACATAGTTCCTTTCATAAGGCTTTACATCTGGATTAGCCTGCAAAAAATAAACAATGTAAACAAGTTAATAAACTAAAGCAGAGATTCTGCTTTGCAATCAGAAATATTCTAATTGTAAATTCCTGGAAAGACACTGGCATTGTTTTAATTATATCATCAGTTCATTATCACTGGAGTACAACTAAAATAAGAGAAGTCTAAGAATTTAATCAAATTATCGATAAGTTTTTCAATGTTCTACCTCAATATCTTTATTTATCAGACATTCTCATAGCGAAGGAAAATCTAAGCACCCTGTTCGTTTCGGCTAAACAATTCATATATGTGCGAAACCACTAAACCCTGTACCAGCATGATTAACTATGTCCTAGTCACCCGGAACTAAGAATAAAACTCCTCGATGGAGACGTATAGTGACTTAATTGTTTAAAAAACTAAATACGCGGTTCCAAAGCATAATGTTACCATGGCACTCACTGTTGTACGTGACAACGACTTTTAGGCGTTTTGTTTTTAAACATTTTAAACTGAATAATTAATAATAGATTTGAAAAAGTGTTACCTAGTTTTTTATTAAAGAAAAAAAACAATGACAACATTTTTCAACCAAAAAAGAGTCTATCAGATAGTTTTTACAAAATGTATCATTTCTGTTTCTGCGCTTTTTTAGAATAAAATAAATAATAAACTAAACGTAAACTGTATGTACGTAATATCAACTTACGTCCAAAAATTGCAAGCAACCCATTTCACCGAATCGTGACACGATGTCGAATGCAGCTTCGGGCTGTAGGTACACATCGCATAGCGCCATCTCCTCACTCCTTACCATACCAGTCATTTTGAATATTTATTTATATCCTCGTACATATATTTACTAGTTATGTACCTGCAAATCAAATATTTTGATGCAACTAAAATAACAAAAAACGGTTATGTCATAATTTAAAATGACGTTAAGTTCTTTTGATGACAATTACTATTTTTATTAAACCAGTAACAATTAACGGTTTCTTTTTAGTTTTCAAAACTAAAATCATATTTCTCTGATGATTTTTTATTATAAATGTTTTCTTCCCACACTTTACAAAAAAATGATGGGGAGTAGAAGAGGACTTGGAAAGGAGGGGAAACTGTTGTAAATGAAACCTATTTGATGTTTTGCAGTGTAAGACTGGCTGTATTTAAATAATGACATATGTTAATTTAGTTTGAGTTGTTCGAATGTAGAGAAAAAGAACATGTCTAGAATAGTATAAAAATAATATCTTGTTTTTATACACAGTTGTATTACTATTAGTTTATATGAGAATAAATAACAAACTTTATTTATTTAATCATTTTGTGTGCTGGCTAAACCAAATTCCTATCAGAAACATCCTCTTTCTGTGTATCCCCTGTAATTTTTTTATTACAAATAAACCGACCTTTAAGAATATTTGTGTATATTGTAATTTGTTTAATACAAATAAAGTAAAAAATTACTGTAAATACACAGTATACTTTAATATCAGAAGGTCTCTGTTTGTTGGTGTTCATTATTTTTAGTATTTATACAAAAATGGACAAATCATAGGTTTTCTATCACTATCTAATAAACCATAGTAGCGAACTCGTTCCTTTGTTTAATTTTATGAATATGTATGTGTTTTTAAATATGACTAAAACATTATCAATCTCTGATATAAAGTATCAGTGCTTGCTATAGCTTCAAACTAAACTTCTTCAACGTTCTTCTGTTATACCTCGATCCCCCCGAGAATTGCAGCCAACGCAGTAATTTACTGTTTTCCAACTATATTTTAAGGTAGGCGCGTAACTCCCAAGAGCTCGTAAACCTATTTTGTTCCAACGCATTATACTCAATCTAGAAGTACCTTTTGAAATAATTTCTATAAACTCTAGGAAAGTTAACAATAATCCTGATAAATATGGATTAAACTGTTAGATGTGTCTTTTATTATTCCCTAAATCAAGGCATAGAGGGGGCGAAAAAGTTTAAATTAATATATTTCGTCGTCACTCATTGCCACATAAAGCAGCTATTTAATATTCTTTCATATATTTATACAATAAACTACATGTATACCAATCTTTTATAGTATAAAAATGTACAATTAGCTTTTGTCCGAAACTTCGTTTGCGCAGAATTTATAATTTTTAAAGCATGATCACACATGAACAGATTATAAATTACGGTAAATCGCAATCTGTAAACGTTATTGAAATGAAGGAAGAATTAACCGTTAAAATTATCTTTTTGAGCACTATAGCATTTAAAAAACATTTTTGTGGAAAGCCTAGTAGTATACTTGGAGTGTATTAGATTTTTAAATTTCAGTAAATGATTTAAAACAGTAGTAAAGTAAAGTTTTTTTGTAAATAAAACGTATTCAAACGAATTATGAGATAATTTGAACATTTAAGGTAACATGGAGGAAGTAAAAAAAGATGCAAACGTGGATGTATGGATGGCAAACGTCCCCGCGAGCCACGAATTTAGAGTCATGACCCAGTAAGTAGTATAAAATGAATACAAATACGACATTTTTTCTTGAAGACATCAATAATGATAAGCTCGAAAAAGTTTAAATAATTCTATGTAGTTTATTTATATCTTTCACGAAAACAAAAACTAATGAATCAAAAATTTAATCAATAATTTCAGAGAAACTTCCAAGAGAGGGATTACTTCAAATAATTCATTACGGAATCTAACTAAAACTCAGAATTCTGATGGGCAAAACAATGGACAAAATCCAAGAAACGAAGAACAAAATTTTTCAGGTGCAAACGCAGGCGCAACCATTGTAACCAGACTAGAAGTCTTCAAGAAAATGTTTGTAGATTAAATAAGAATTCGTGTAGATAACTTGGTAGTATATTTTTTTGTTATTAATGGTATTTCATACTCACAGGGATAATAGCCGAAAACCTAAACTCGCTGAAAAATCTCTTCTCCGCCATTCTTCAACCGAAAATCCAGAAAAATATGTTAAATACGTAAACACAAACAAACCCTCTACTTCCGAGGAAGTTCCATTGAAACGTGTACCACTGGCATTATTTTGTTCAGTCCAAAAACTGTTTCCTACCGTGCAATTAAATACACTGGATGAAGGGAAATATCCAAAAACCACATATCGTTTCACGCCGATTGTGAAGGACGAAGATAATGATAACATAGATAATTCTCTGAGTCAAATTTCTTTAGGAAATACGTCAACCAGTGATGTCTCTCCAAAACAGAATGTTACATCGGCTGGTACGGTAGGTTCTTATACCTCATATCAAGGCAGGACCGCATATCCAGCTAGGAATACTGGGAACATTAATATAGAAAATACATTTTTTATACCAATTGGCCAGTATCATAGAATCGGTAACGACAATCGCAGGATTGGCCTCAAAAACACTGGATCCTCGTGCTATATAAATTGCGTGATGCAAGTTTTGCTTGCCACTCACAAGTAAGTATTCATTTCCACATTATTTACATATTTCGTAATGGAAATAAAATGTTCGATATTGTAACTAAATTACTAATGAGATTTTTTAACATTGTCAAGGTCCTAATCGATTTCATGTTTATATTTCCATCCACAACTTTTATCTTAGCACAGCTAAATTTGCTATCAAAAATTTCTAAATTAAATATTATTATATTAACTGTAAAATAACACTGTTGTGACACTTGTATCATATTGTTATCTCTGCTTTATCAAGAACAATAAAAATTGTAATTGAACAGGGATCACAAAATGTTTAAATTCAAGCGTCTTGGCAGTATAATTCCATGGTAAAATTTAAAAAACAACGATAAGTATAGAAATAAATTATTTAATAATAAATAAATTAAAATATAAATAAACCTCTGGGTGGGAGCACCCCAATACCAGCTTCTTCCATTTGACCGCATACAACGGAGAGCGACTCGAATCGTCAACGACCGAGCTCTTACCGATCGGCTAGATCCTCTGGCCTTGCGGAGGGACGTCAGTTCCCTCTGCATATTTTACCGCATTTACCACGGGGAGTGTTCCAAGGAGTTGTTTGGAACGATTCCTGCCGCCGAGTTTCGTCATCGGACGACACGACAGACCGCCAGGTACCATCCTCACCATCTCGATGGTTGGCATTCCACAACCGTGCATTTTCGGGGAACTTTCTGCCCCGCACAGCCGCGTTGTGGAACGGTTTGTCCACGGCGGTATTTCTAAACCAATACGACTTGGGGTTCTTTAAGAAGCGGCCCTATCATTTCCTCAAAGGCCGGCAACGCATCTGTAGTTCCTCTGGTATTGCCGCCGCTCGTTTGCCCCCCTTTATTAAAAAAAAAATAACAAAAATAACAATAAGGTATTGTCGTCCGTATATGTTTACCGCTCTAGATTGTCGAATTCTTTATTATTTATAACTGTTTTATTTTAGGTTCAGCACGTTTACCGTCACGAAAATGTTCTTATATCCTTATTGGGCCGAACTCGCAGAGCTGTTCGGATCTATGATGTTCACTGTGCATCCCGTTATAAACCCTAAAAAATATTACACAGGACTAAGTTCTCTGTACTTCAACATTTTTCAAGAACACGATGTATCCGAATTCTTTTTGTAAGTATTAAGTTAAAAATGTGTTAGATTTATTGACTATCGTGTAAATAAATGTTAGTTTTCAATTACATTTTCCTACATGTAACAAATGGTTGTATTTTATTTTAAAGGATGTTGTTTTTATAGATATCTAATTGAGTTGCTGAGAAGTTTCGAACCTAACTGGGATAGAGACTGGTCTGATGAGGCCCGATCTTCTACATCGTAAGAGTTTTTTTTTATTATTACACCCATTATATGTAACATTTTCTTATTGTTCTAATCATTGCCTAACCGTCCGTATTCGATTAAGTAGAGATGACACAACTGGTTTTCGTACTTCAAATATATCTTTATTCATCATTGCTTCGGTTGCAATTGTATCAATTTTCAAATTATCTATAAGATAATCTTTAAGTAACAAAGCACAAAAAAGGTGAATTATTTATACATAAGAAAAATTTAAATTACGTATGTTATCAAACCGCATCTAGCATTATTATATTATAATTTCTAACGGATCTAGAAGAGTTTATCTTGAAAGCAATGACTATTAAATACGCAGAAACAATACGATAAGTAGTAAATTTAAAACGTAACTTACAATAATTATCAAATCTTCTAACCAGGTCTGAAGTACGGGATCGCGCCGTGGCTGGATGTTCTTGTAAGTTTTTTTTTTATTATTTACTACTTCCTATCTATAACAATCTATTAGTACAATTGCCGAAAAGTCACTGACATCAAGATATCCAATAAGCTGTAAATGACTCAAGCGATTCGTGGCTCGTTTGCCCGCTTTTTTCTATAAAAAAAATATATGTATTATTCTATAGCCTAATTCAATTTCTGTTATAATTGTTCAACCATTCTTAATATAAAAGTTTTAACGATAATTAATAATAAATGGATATTCACAGATCAGGCACCCGAAGCTAAAACTAAACAAAGACCAAAAATTATTGGTTTCGACGAGTCTAGAAAGTTCTTTGTGAATAATATGTTCGGTGGTGTTGTCGCTACTTCAGTGAGATGCGATGTGTGCAGTAACATTTCAAACAGATATGAATTGGTATATATGTTGCATCTGTCGATTCCCGATATGATGTGTGACGAAGTACTTACGACCCAGATGCTTTTGGATAATCATTTCACCTCTGAAACCCTGTCAGGGGCGAACAGCTATATGTGCAATACATGTCGATGCCAACAGAACGCTCAAAAGTCCACGATTGTCGTTTACACACCAAAACATTTAATACTAACACTGAAAAATTTCAGGTATATATTTCACTTATTTACTTTTTAAATTACATTTAAGTATGCCAACATTTTATACACGTGATTCTTAATGGAAACATCAAAACCTTTGTAAAGGTAGAGGATAATAGTTCTCTTGTATATCCAAAGTATGGTAAGAGATTTTCTATAGTTTTTAAGTTATTTTTTTTTGTATATAAGTTTGTAATTCTCAGATTCACGAGCTTATATTTGAAACAAAAAAATATCGATAATTTACCAAAAAAATTACGTTTCTTTTCCAACTTTGGAAAGGTGTAATTATCTGTTACAGCAAACAGAAAACTCGGCATGCATTTGTTTTTCACGTAAAAACCGTACTAAAATAGTTGAGGCAAACAGTATCTTGTGATTTTCATATTCAATATACCTATGAAAATTAAATTTAGAAAGGAAATTTAAAAATCAATATTACAAACGTTTTCATAAAAAATACGTACTTCAGGAAAATTCTATTGATTTGTTACAGTTATGACCCGAAATTGCGCGCATCAAGTAAGAAAAATTCAAAGATTCGTTGCGAAGAAACTATAACATTGCATTCTAGTACGAAGCAGAAGGACCGCAATATTTATGTGCTGTACGCTGTGATAGTTCACCATGGACAATCTCTCAGGACTGGACACTACACCGCGTTAACAAAGTACCGCAATCAGTGGTATATGATTAATGATTCTGAAATCAACACTATAAACTTTAATGACATGAATCGTCTTAAAAACAACGAAACACCATACATGCTATTCTACAGAAGAGCAGACATTAAAGAAGGGTCGTTCCCTGAATATGACAAAATACCATGGTTCTCGCGATACGCAGAAAACCAGCCCGATGGTTCGAGTAATAAATAAATAAATAATTTATACAATTTTGAAAACAGCTAAGCTTTTTCATTTGCGTAAAATGCTTTTAAAATATATTATACTAGCTGTTCCCGTGTGACTTCATCCGTGCGAAATTATAAAAACTTTATTTTATTGTTTACAATTGTAAAGTTCTCAATTGCAAATGTTAAAATTAAAATGACAACGAAGGCCTTTGACATTGTATACCAATTACCGTTGCCATGGCAATCTTGCTTTCTGGATGTTGACAACTTGTAGTGTATGGGCCCTTTCCCAAGTGAAGGTTAGGTGTCGTAAGTGTAGCGCGTTTAATTATAGAAAGAATTTTTAAAGAGCTTTTTATTCAAAAATATGCTGTGATTGCTGACATTCTACGCCACGAAGTAGTGTAGGTTTACGCTTGATTATATTATTATACATAAGTAAGGAATAAGTCTAAATATGGAAATGTAGATTTAGATTAGAATTTCAGCTAAAGACTGGGAATATTGAGTAAGACACTCTAGATTATAAGGCATTATTAAGTTTTTTGCGATGTTCTTTTGATTTTTTTTTAATAATGAGTTAAGTTTTGAAAAAGCGTCATTATTAAATGTACATGATATTTAATCGTAATTGAAACTCATAAATTTTAGACAAACACTAGGAAATAGGATCGTCTTTGTTACATTGTTTCAGTTTGAAGTTTCCTTTTTTAATAGGTTCGTAAGTTTTTAAATGTATGGTTGATAGTAGATGGCCTATACCCAGCAGGGGTCATGACAATAAAAAAAACGGTTTAGCGATTTTTTCTGTATCATTTGTATAATGCATTATAATATGTAAATTATTGTACCCTCCTTACCGCGCCAGGGGGAGGACGAAATAGTGGCATAACGCCATCTATAAAATATTGTAACGTGTCAAAACAAGTGAAGTTTTGTTATTATAATTATAATCCTTTTAATTAAAGATATAATACAGAGACAATTCTTGTTTTAATATCCCCTACTATTGATTCCTTACTTATCAAATCCTTAACTTCTTCATTTATATTATTTCTTGTGAAGGACTTAATAAATAAAAAGTTTTAAATGTTTATGGATAACAGTGAACACATAAAAACCGTTGACACAGGATTTACTCCTAGTTATATAATTGAAAAACAAAAAAAATAAACCGACTGACTAAGTCTAAGAGCGGGCGCACACTTGACTAAAATATCGCGCAATTATGGTATTGTGCGATTGTCGACTGTTTTGCAACCAATTCAACTGTTTAGATTCTGATTTAACAATTATGCGATGGTTTAGTTTCTGGTGTGCGTCCGTTCTTATAGACCAATATACTTTAAAACATTAAAGAGAGATAAAGAAAAGAAAGTTATGGCAAGTGGGATTCGAACTCGGTTATTTCACTATTCTTTTTAGAATTCTATATCTTACGTCCACTGTAGGTGTTTTGTGCTTATATAGCCGATGACACATCGGGTTAGAAGACTAATCGATTGAATTCTGTTAAAATCGATTCATTCGTTTTAGAATGTATGTACATACAAACCCACGTCAATAACAAAAGTTACATAAGAGTGGAAAACATAATCCTTCTGTCAGACGGATAAAACATTAGATAGCATAACTGAATATTGTAATATTGTAAGACATTGTTATAGAAAACAGCTTTGATATTTACTTATTACAGCATAACTTTACATGCTCCGTGTTTATCTACTCTTCTTGTTTGCTGAATGACACGAGGTATTTACATTTTAAATGCTAACTAAACACCAACTATTAAACTGTTGGACACTCTTAGAAGATAGTTCAAATTAAAAATAGGCGTGGAAATTTCTCTGATGTTGAAGATGGCCATGGACGACGGTGGTCTCTTACAATAGACGTCCTATTATAAACCAACATAAATGATAATATACATAAAAACAAGGATGTGTTACTAAGCTGTTCCATATCAGACCATCAACAGATGTTTAATTTCAAACAGCAAGTTAACTAACTGTATAAATTATAAATGTGATGGAAAAGAACTTAAAATTTGTAAGAGCACAATAACGAATTACGTAATTATCAAATATTATCATTATTCAATACAGGAAATATCTAATAGGAACAAGCTTATATAACTACGCTAAAGGAAAGGTGTAGCAACACAATCAGCAAGTAGAATGTGGCGGGAATGCTTCCGCCGGAAATGTTGATACGTTTCCGAAAGTGGTAGGGGACTCTAGGGCTGGATAGTCCCTGTAGACAGTCAGTAACGAATTAAGCGTAGGATACTGACGTGTGATTTATTTTCACCTTTTACTAAATTTACGATCTTTTGAATGTTTGTATTTATCAAAGATAACGTAGAAAATATTTTGCTAAACTACAAGAGTTTATCCGCCTCAGGAAAGTATAAAAAATAATGCTTATTTTTATTTATAATTTAATTGGGTAATGTTTATAGCACTTTTGTAAGTTTTTTTTTTATGCGTGTTTGTTAGTTCCATTGACCGGCTATAGCCTAAATGGCTGTACTGATTTTGACAAGTACAGTTAGTTTTTTTTATTAACAAATCGTGTTGATCGATTTTAATTTTTCGTCTTTTAACGTTTTGTTTTTTTAACAAATAATACTTTTTAGTTCTACCCCAAATACTGCATGTTAAGTAAGTTGTATACCTTCGCATATCTGTTTTCCTTTATATGTGCGAATAAAATTGTATAGTGAATGTCAAGGAACGTGCCAGGTCTAATTGCGAGGGGCTGGATATGAATAGATGTTTATGTAACAACATTTTCAATTGTACTTTATAATTTTTAATTGAAATGCGATTTATATTATTTTTCGCACAAATCATAAAACTGTAATTGGTTAAATCTAGGTCAACTTTATAAATTAAAAAAAATAACATGACATAATGAACACAACACAAAAGAATTAATGAAATTAATCCAGCCGAAGCAGGCTACCATGATCGAGGGAAATATGAATTCATTTTATAGTAGAAAAAAAATTAAAAATTGTAAAACTATTGGATAGTTAAATAACTACATTCAAGCACAGCAAGTCAGCGAAACTTGGTAATTTACCGACTGTATACTCCAGTCAACTGTACAATGTGGTGCGGCTTCTGTACGCTGAGAATAGTTCTAGAGAAGTCAAAGTTTGTTTCCATTGTATCCAATCTGCGTCATACGACGTCCTACGGGTAAGTGATATAATGTTGATTTTGAAACCAATTTAGGAGTCCACGATAATCATTATAATATTTAAAGTAACTTAATCTAAGCAAAAATATTACAATAATGTCCTGGGGGCACTTCAATTGACTTGTTTATCACATCACTTTCTATTGTGCGCAAAATAATTAGTTGCATAATTTTCAGCAATGTGATGAGGGAATTTTTATTTCTGACCAAGCTTAAATATTTTACATCTTACTAATATTATAAATGCAAAAGTTAACCTAAACGCTGAACGAATCACGATAAAATTTGGCATAGACGTAAAGGATAGTCTAGAAGAACACATAGGCTACTCACTTTTGTTTTTTTATTCCCACTCAGACGGAGTCGCGGGAGAAATCTAGTAAAATTATATAACGGTAAGGGGCCCGTTTCATTTCACTTTATATTGTTTACATGTATCTCTATACATTCCATTGAAGACCTTGTCAATCAAAACCGCAAATAGTTTAGTATTGACCCCATTCCATACGTATGAAAAAATGTTTAAAGCATTTTTTAAAATAATGCTGATATATTCAGTCATCGAACGTTTATAATGTGATTTCAAGTGAAAAAGTATATTAAATTCCATTAAATTAATAAAAGACATAAAACGTAAATACTTCGTGTCGTCCCTAACAATGAACACGTAGTATAAAGGCGTTTATTATACTGAAAACAATAAGGCAGATATCCCCAGCATTGAATCTGGCTGCCAAGCGACAGTCTATTGTGTAATCATATTTTGTCATATTTAACGTTCTCAGTTCGCTTTGATCCTTATATTTGTCACAATTCATCTACGTTTTGTAAACAAACAATAACGGTGACCAAATTAAATTAGAACACATTGGACTCTTACCTTTTGTGTAACAACTTATGTTATCTGTTAATAAACAAAGATTTATTTAAATGAAGATATAAATGTGTCATTCGTTTATGGTTATGAAAAATAGTAATCAAATGAAATTTGCCTTGCTTTCTCATTGCGCGAAAAAGAGGAAATTATTAAATTAATAATAATTATATAAAAAGCGAATAAAATCATTTATTAATCTTTCAAATTGTACTCTAAATCATAAAATATCTCAACCACTCAAAAAAGATATAGATATATTGTAAATAAAGATATAATTTAATGTTTACTTGCTATAAATATCTTTATCTAGCTAAAAGCCTACGTCATTTCAATTTACTACGCATCAACATTTTTCATATGAACAACAAGGGCGGCGGAGGCGTAAACTTCAATTTTCGGACTAGGAAATCATCTGTAACAAAAGTCAATATATTTCTGTATAGCTCACAGTTAAACATAGTCACGCCTACGCGAGTCCATCGTCGCAAGCGCCGCTACCGGACTGCCCAGTCCCGACTGGTACCTCGACGCCTGAACACGCATCAGGTCAGTGGAAATTTACCTTAACTTCCCATATCTGTTAACGCTGTAAGCGAATGCATCCCGTAAATGTGATATGATTTGCAGTGCGATATTTTATACCAATTATATTTACTATATTTATTTACGATTTCAAAAAAAAAATCTATCATATAATTTTCTTTTCCATCCGATCTTATTGCATGTTCGAATTACATTCGCGCGTTTTATTTTTAGCTGTGCCGTTTAACACACTGAGTGCATACAATACGACTTGTCGAGCGAACAAAAACCGGGTTTTGGAACTAAAAATACCTACATATCGAATGTTTGAAATCTATTTTAAATCATTCTCAGTGTTCGGCGCTTGCGTTGAAATCAAGACGTAATACCATTCAGGAGATATCCAAGAATTTGATTGATGAAAAATTACATTCGGATATTATTAGCATAAATAATAAAAATGATTAAAGCCTGAAAATATATTTTCCCGTTTACTAAATAACACTACGGTACGTATAACACCATTGTGTTATACGTAAAAACATTTTTTTATTCAGTACGCCGTTTAGTTTTAAAGTTAAGTAAACATATTGAATAAAAGCCACAATGCCTTTTGATTTTACGTATTTGTTTTTACTCTGTGGACGAAATAAAAGCTGTTTTGCGGATATAACAGACGAAATATTATGAGATAATAAAAAAAAAACGTAAAACCCGTCATATTGAAGAATTAAATCAAAAATAAATTCAATTTTCGAACAAACAACTGCTATTGAAAGGTTCTGCTAGTAAAACAAACATAAATAATTAAACAAATAATAATACAATTCTGATCACAAAGAAAAATAAAACATATTTAATAAAAACATTTACATTAAAATATTTTATACAAGATTGTAAGCAGCTCTTGATGTCAACAACATGTTTGTTAACATTTATTTCACGAAACGGTTTGCTTTCACAGTAAAATGTCTGAAAGAAATATAATTGAGATATTAAATAGAAATGTTTCACGAACATGCTTGCTAATTGAAAATGTGATTTGATTTGTTGTTTAGATTTTTAGATTTAAGAAAATCAGACTTTAATAATTTTGCTCCCTCAGAATACGCTTGCGTAATTCAACAAAGTTAGGAAAAAAGACAACAATAATTGCTTTACTTATAAATTATTCAATTATTTGTTTCTCATAATTTTTCTATGAGTATTTAAACAACAAAACTCAAAAACATTTGCAGATGAATGTACATCATTAGTATAAGTAAATATAGAATTTCTAAATACTGCAGTTACATCTCAAATGTGTATTTAACTTGGCCAGACCACTCTGTACCATAATTAATCTGGGAAAACGTTTCATCTAGCAAGTATTTCAATGTTTACATTAATAAGTACTTTAATAATTGGTCTTCGTTTCACGTCCATTAAATCCCGCAGTGAAGCTTACATTTTGATCTGGGACAAGTGTTTGTACAGTAGGTTTATCTCCATGTATAAAGTACATAGACGGTTCAACATTTAGGTTTACAGTCAAACGTCAGGTCCCTTTGCCTAATGCAAACTTAGACACGAAAAGGTTGTTTGTGTTTCGGTGAATTCGAATATCCACAGTAATAATATTGAACATCGATCAAACAGACTGGTTACGGTTCGCGTGTCAAACGCCCCGCGTTACTGACTGACCGCGTAAATTTATAGTTCAATGATTTTTGTACTCATTCGGGGATTATTTTGTATACCACGTTACTGTTGGCTAAAATAACATGAGATCCGGCGCGTTTTCGAATTAAAAAAAATCTCTTTAACACACTCTACGGACTTTTTATCATCCTATATCCATTAATTTATATTTTACACTATACTTACTAATGTTACTAATATTATAAATGCGAAAGTTTAAAGGGATGGATGGATGTTTGTTAGTGTTTGTAATCTAAACGGCTGAACGGATCTCGATGAAATTTGGCACGAATGTAGAGTACAGTCTGGAAGAACACATAAACTACTAAGTTTTTTTTTATTCCACGCGGACGATAATCAAAATATAAACAAAATCGAAAATCGTTTCTGAAGTCAGAATTTATACTAAGTATTAAATTCATGTCTGACTATTAGTTAAGCTAACAAGGAAGATAGCTATTGTAACATCTGAACGTTCTAACTACTGTAAATTTACCGAAGATAATTTCTGAAAATCAAACAGCGTTTCCGTAATATGAAGCTTTCTTATATCAATAGTTGATTAATATTTTACTATTCACAGGAATATATCAGAAATGAGTCGCGCAGGAAGAGGCCGACGCACTCGCGTCTACGATTGCAACTACAATAAGGGCGAGAGTTACTATCGTCCTGTACTCGATCGACTGGACGGTAAAGTTCCCGTCGCCAGAGAACCAGACCGAGACAGCATCAGGTCCGCCGTAGAGAACCGCATTAAGACCGCACTTGATGACATCGAATCTCCAACTGATGAACTGTTCGACTCGAGGGGAGCTAGAGCGCAGCGTGGCAGACCATTGTCATCAGCTTTTGAAGATGACGATATTAATGACGAAGTAAGTTTTCATATTTTAAAATTAATGCATTCAACTAAAACTTTTTAAAACAATAGAGTACATAAAGAAATATAAATAAGCTGATTGTTCGTTTACCACCTTCTACTAGATAATTATTTGAGTTATAAAAATGATACAGTAATCTCTTACAATTGTCATCTTTTTATTGTTATTTTTAACGTTAATCTTGTTATTGTTATAGACAAAGGTTATAAACTTTTCTTTAGATATCATTTAGTAAATCATAGACTGAACGAAAATGAACAACATCACTAAAAATAACGAAGCGATGCTTTAATTAAGTTTTCAAGTGTGGCCGCACCTAGTTCGAATTTTCGTACACCGCAATCTGTAGCCGGGAGTTATAAAAAATCTCGCAGGATTTGAAAATAATACTTTTACTTACGAAATGTTTTTGCTTTTAAAACAAAGATAAGGGGTTCAAAATATTATATATCATTAGTCCAATTAAAATATGTAACACGATACATGTGAACCCTTAAAACTTGTAAAAAATAATTCAAAACTCGTAATATACTTTGTGTACTATCAATCCATAAGCGCCCATAAGCGCCAATAGCCTAATGGTTTGGGGTAGGGACTACTGATTTGCGGTCGAGTGTTCGAATCCCGCCATTCGACTATTGTCGTGAACCATATCCTAGCACAAGCCTAGAGCTAAGTTGAAATGGTTAAAGGAAATGTTAATTTAATAAAAATCTACTAATATTTTTAATAAAAAAATCCGTACATCTAAATATTGAGTGTTTTAACATTTGTTTTTTCTACAATGTTACAATGTTGTAGTAATACATAGTAATATTTTTTTAGTAATAATCTTTATACTACTTTGATTTGGATACAAGAATCCTATTACTCTGTAAATTATAAACATTAGGTACTTCAATACAAATAAAATTTCGTTTGTAATATTTTAGTTGAATTATCATGGACACACAACCTTAAAATTTAGGACGTATCGCACAAAATTCAGACACGTCCTTGTAAAAGTCAAATTCAAATCCAATCAAAATTTTATCTTCCATAAGAGATTGAAATATCACAATATCATAACGTGAATTCTAAAAAAGGAATCTGTACAGGAAAGAATTTGTAGATGGAATATGCAGTGCAATTTCCAAAAATAATATCGCAATTCCAACTAGTGATTGCAAAATTTTTGTTTTACCATTTTATTGACTTACAGCGTACTCACACAATCTATAGGTTTTATCAGGAAAGTTTTTAATTATCAGAAAATACGTTGCATTAAAATCAATACATATTCCCTTCGTAGTTTATGTTTATATTTTAAAATAACACGCCATACCTCATGAGCTACGTTTTTATTTTCCACCTTTTCAATTATCTTGCAAAGTAAGACCATGTACAAAACGGAGAAAAAACCGCTTAACGTTTCGACATTGTTATAATTGGAAATAGCGGTAAATAATTAAATTCCTACAAACAATAACAAAACCAACTCTCAGATGAAAAGTATTCGATTTGCAAATCGTCCGCGGTCTGTTGTAATCAAGCCGGAACGTATTCCCGTGAAGTTTAATTTAAAAGACAACATGAAAAATGATTGGTCTTTTCACTCATACGTTTCATGACATTCTCTAATAGGTTTACTGTTGGAAACAAACATAGGTTACTGCCGAATAGCTATTGATACACTTTTTATTTACAAATTGAATTTATACAATATCTATGTTTTTTTTTAATCATTTTTGTGCACTTAATCCATGATTTCAGTTGTATTTTGATGTTTTTAGACTTTTTAAAATACGTAAAATAAATTAAAAAAGCGATTTTATTGTTATCAATTTATTAATTTATATAAACATACAATATTACAATTTAAATATAATTTTACAAATACAATTCACACATTTTTTTTCACTTTTAATTTTAAATTCGGTATTTTGTTCAATTATATATCCTTGGCTCATTTACTAGCTTGATTCCCTGAATTAAAGGAGCCATGTTTTTGAAACTTTCAGATATCTTCAAAAAGTAGAAATTCATGTGCATTTCTAGGCAAGGCTGATAAAAAAAATTAAATGCGGAGTTGGTTGTTTGTATTGCCGCGAATTCGTTCGTGTCTAATCCTAATATAAAGCCACAGTCGCATTAGTGGAAATACCACGCGATTTTAAATGGTTAGCCGTTAAATGAAAATTGGGTCTTGATGTCGTAACTTTTACACATATTCAGATTGTACTAAATATAGGAGAAACAACGAAAGTGACATGCATCATCACCTTATATAAATAGAGCTGTGAATAAATGTACGATGCCAAATTTCAATTGCAATCTCTTTAGAAACAGCTCATACATTGTTTCATTGTGAGCAACATTTATATTTATGGCATGAACACTCGAATTTGAATTGCGTTGAACTTAAATAGTAGTAATGGTATGTGGCTGGAAGTCATCCAAATATTAGCAAAGGACTGTAAAATTTATCCTATCCATTACGATACGCATTAAAATAAATAAAATTCATTACCGTAACATAATTTAATCAATTTAGAAGATTAATACAAAAACATACTTAAAAACATATTGGTAAATTTAAAAAAAGTAACCGATTTATAGAAGAAAAAAACTAAATGAACGAAAAACATCGTTGAACAAGTTTTATAGCCATGACGTCTTCTAATAATAATGTTTACTCGGTACCGTTTAAAAATATCACAAGTCGATACCTGCCCAGAAGGGTACAAGCTCTCACGGTCATCTAACGTAATCGATCTAAACTTTCTAACTTCAATGTGGTTAAAATCATAATTTACTTACTACATATACCTACCGGTAGTACCCAGAGCGCTAGATATAATGTAGTCTGTGTCTGTAAATTACACGTAATCCGAGGGGTTTAAGGAACCCCCTAAAGATATGGCAAAAAAGGGGGCGCTGTCGTTTTCTTGCCTAGGGCGCTAGTAGCGCTGAAACTGTCATTAACTACTTAAGTTTTCATAAAAGACCAAACCCACGGTAACAATATGTCAGCTATTTACGACATCAATTAATTAAAAAAAGAAAGTCGAGCCTTACTTATATCTTTATTATTAAGTTTATTTGTATTTTAATTTTCTAAAGCAACGTAAGAGCACGTTACCATTAAAAGCTTTACTGATATCGACAAGCAATGAAAAGATTACAGACCCGTAGATGCAGGGGGCGGTGGCCTCCTGGAGCCACCATCGGAGGGCCTAAAAGCCACCCCTCGAACCTACAGCACTGCAACGTGTTAAACTCGATTATTTTACCATTCCATTACATCCTAAGAGCCTCGCCTCTGTCGAATGAATAGTGCTTCTAGATACGGATTTATTAATAACTGCACTCTGCCTATGGAATAATAAACTGGAATTTGGATATGTTTTTGAATATCCATATACAACTCGATTTTTATACAACATACGGGGAGTCCCCTCATACTGGCTTACTAAAATGATGAGTCGATAAAATTCCAACGTCGTGCGGGAACTCAGATGACTAGTATAGTATAGGTAAGGAAAAAATAAGGACTATCTCCCAAAGCATGTGGGCCCTTTTATTTTCTCGCTGGGAAAATGCCTTTACGCATCTCCCCTGTTGCCAGGGGGGTATGTGGGGCTCGCCGGCCGGAAAAATGGAAAATACCCACTGGAATGGCACCCCTGGAATACCCACTAAAAACCCAGCGGTGTTCCTTCTGTTCGCCAGTGGCTGGGTCACGGGAACGCTTGTGCTTTCTTCCGCGACCCAGCCGGCAAGCATGCGGGCCCTAACGACTAATAAAAACGGTCCTCGAAAACGAGTGCAATGCATGGATAAACTGGAAATCTCTCAATCATGCATGCTTTATAAAGACCGAATTTTCGGTTAATGAAATTGCGTCCTTAAATCTCGTTTACCTGACCGTATGACGGACTGATTGAAATGCAGTGTGACGTTTACAGCTTTTAAAACAACTTAGCACAGGCCAGCTCCAAATTAATTGAATAACTCAAAAACGGGCATACTCTCTTTGGCCGTATTTCGGTTTTTAAAGGTAGTGGAAGTTTTTGTAATTAACGGAGCGGTGTGAATGACATAAATCTCCATCGCTCAACGATTGCACTCTCCGTCTATCATAGAGTCAATTAATTCGGCTCTGATATCTCCACTTGAAATTTCATCTACCATTTTTAATATTTGGATCCGTTGCCGTTATTTTTATCAAGGTACGCAATTTCCACGAAGGTTTCGGATAAATGAAAGACTCTTTTTCAAAGAGTTATTTTTAACTACCCTTTCCAAGTAAGCTAATTGCCTCACGCGACTTAGCAGAAGTTGCAAATGACATTTACGTAAGTCTAGTTATAAATATGTATTTTTAAAATGTTTATAAAACATTGTGCGCCGTCTCCAAGAAATTTTAATTAAGTAGGGAAAATGTTACATACTAATACTTTGGCCGTTTTTCTAAATATTTTACTTGTTCTGAATAAGTAGTTACCACGAGCCTAGGCCTCATCCACCGACAATGGTTATCTTTGGTTGATAAATGGAAGGTCATCGTTCACTAACACTCTGCAGCAACTCGTTATAACGGAACTATAGTGTTCATGCATCCAAACGTCAATACCCTTTAGCTCTTTTTTATAGTAAGTTAACAAACGATCAAGCAGCCCCCTGAATCCGCCGAAATGGCGAAGCGACCGCCGCCTATAGACATTAGCAATTGTAGGTGTGGTGCCTACCCTAAACGTCTCCACCTCAATCCCTAACGGCAAGGCCTTCACGCGTTGTCTATTAAAACCGCGCTAATCCCACGACGTCAATACAGTATTCTTTTCTTTTATTGTCTTTTTAATAAATGTAATTCCAACCCTGGCCCTTTAACATAGAAACGTTCTAAAGAATTCTGTATTACTGCATACCCCCGCCCCTTATGTAAAAGTCGACAGTAATCGCTCGGGACCTGACACTTGACCGGATTTTCCTCTTCCCCACTTCAACAGACGGGTAATGAGCACCGAGAAAAATAAACTAGGTTGTAGCCAATTATAACTGAAGGTGATATTTTTCAAACGGAAAATTGCGAATAATTTTATTTGCTATCGAAGAATGCAAGTCTCATGAGTCGATTATGTAAAAGAGCTAGCTCAATATCTTCGTATATATTGATACTTCTCTAATATACAATATTTGAATCATTTAAGAAAAAATGCCACGGTCTTGGAATAGTATTATGCTACATGTGAGATGTTATTTTAAACATGAAATCCATACAGTCAAATATTTAGAACTCGCGCACACCTTTGACTAAACTATAACTCTCTCGCTATTGCTATCAAGTCTCGCTTTGATTCCTATGAGTTTATATGGAGGTGCGCACACTTCCAGAATTTTTTGTGCAACTAAACAGTTGAATGGGATGCAAAACAATCGACAATCGCACAACAGTTATCGCTCTTCTAATTGTATGAATTTCGCTAGTTTATGATAATAATATTATTTCTGTCATTCTCTAATATTAAAGCAAAATCTAAAATGGAAGCAACAATCTCGAATTTACAAAGGAAGGTTTCGAATATTCTCTGATACAAATAAAGCAATAGTTCGTGCCGTGGTTTATGGAATATGAGACGATCGTTGCAGACCGATGGGTAGCAATGAACGTAGCGAGTAAATTACATTCCCAGCTAGAATTCTGTTCGATGCAATAGAACGCCGGCTTTCATATTAGTTTAATATTGCTCGCTACGATTTTACTTCAATCACTGTTATTTCATCTGTAAATAAAAATCTGTTTGGACCGATTATGATTAAACTTTGGTAAGACCCTATTAGGACGTCGCGCAGGTTGCTGCTTAAAATATAAAAAAGTGTGACGTAGTTTAATGAAACCTTATACTTGTGCTATGAGAATTGTTTGACATTCTAAATGTTTGTTTTATGTAAAGTAACAGAGATCAGGTAGTTATAATGTAAACTTTATGAGCGTGCGAACATCTGAAACTATACTGTCACACAACTGTTTTCTCGCTTTGATTCCTAAGAGCTTATATGTAGGTGCTAAAACTACTCAAATTTTTAATTGTGCAACTAAACAATTGAATGGGCTGCGAAACAATCGACAATCGCGAAACAGTTGTGCGATAGTTTAGTAACAGTAAACAGACTAGTACATTTTTGTAGCTGTAAATTATATTCCAGGAAATATAGCGCTTCATTTGCAGAAAGTTCTATTAGTTAATTAGAAATTTACTTCATTCTCAGCGTTTTTGTTGGAAAATATTAATTATTTGCTTGAAACTCTCTAATTATACAGCATCTATTTAATCTGCACTATTTTGCAGAACGTATTTGTAACGAAGTATTTCTTTTATAATTTTCCCTGTTCATTTTTTCCATCCAGACGTATTTGATTTCAACTATCGTCAGAATTCAAACATCAATGGTAACATACAAAATTTTGCATATTAATAATTCCATATTATAACAGTAGCTGTAAATTACATGTCCGAATTTAATTACACAGTCATTACCGGTAAATTTAATTTCTCCGAAAACAGACGCGTTACGGAAACTCATTATGATTGCGTTATCCACAAATGTGATATTTGTACTTTATTGAAGTACACACAAATAATGTAATTATAAGCATCGACCACTTATCAAATGTTTTCTACCTATCTCATTTTGGTTTATTTAAGTTGAGTACTGTCAATTAGAATTATATCCTCCACATCATCAGCCGGTCGAAGTCTACTGCAGGACATAGACATTCTTCTCTAATGCCTTTTAAAGTATACAGATTTCCTTTTACTGATTAATGTTAAATATTTTTAACTAAAATATTTCATTAAAAATATGTTAAAAAAACCGTTTCCAATATTCTTTAGATATTTTAACTCAAAGGAAAATCACGCCGTGATACCGTCTATAATATACTCGTAGCAGAAGTAATAACTTCAAAACATTTCCTTTTCATATTTTTAATATTAGACTTTGAGAGAGATGAAACTTCCTAACTAATAATTACCCGATGCGGTGCTTTTTAAAAAATGTGTAACTTGTGTATTCACATTTCCTTTGAGAACACGGGCGTACAGTTAACTGAAAGAGTTCTCTGTTTATTTACAAAGTACGGAAAATTATAAGTTAATATTTGATGCTGTATTTGAAATTAAAAACGGAGTTTTGTGGCTCTCACTTGGACACTGAAAGGTTATTTATATTTCGTTATAAAGAAATTTTTAATATCACGTAGTACTGGCTAAAAATAAAGACACCAGTCACGGTAATTATGCAATGTTAAACTTCCTGTATCTAGTCTGTGTAAATAATTTACGGCTGTTTTGTTTTTACTCCTACATTATGTAACGTGAACCGTTACATCTGCCTGATTCTGGCCGATTTAACGAGTACGTAGGCACTGACGTCTTGCGTCTAAATTTAAAACAAATTCCGTCTCACTGACATTTCTCTTAGGTGTTAGAATAGATTTACGGCTGGCAGACTATGCCCAAATCCCCAACATACATGTGACACTATTATCTTGTAGAAAGCGACGAATGCAGTTTATGGAACTGCTAATTGTAATAAAAAATCTATCAAGAACTGTGGTTTACATTTACTTACATAAAACTATACAAAATCAAAGTCCAAAAAGGGCAGTGCGGCATGTTAGGTGTTATGTTTTGAACTGCACAACTTTATAACACCAGCGTCAATTAAAAGTTAATAACGCAGCTACCTTTATTTATCACGTAAATGACAAAATTATAGGAATAAAGTCCGTACTTTAAAAGTTTAAGACTAGCTGTCACCCGCCACTTCGTCTACGAGGAATTAAAAAAAAAGCAAGTAATCTATATCTTCCTCCAGACTCTCTAGATCTGTACCAAATTTCATTCGAATCCGTACAGCCGTTTAAGCTACAAACTCTAATCCATCCATCAAAAGTTTTGCATTTATAATAAGAATAAAAAGATACGATAAGATAAGATGTTTGCTTATGTCAAGCAAAATAAATAGCATAGTTTAAACTCTGATATTAGTCTATAGTAATTGTTGTCATTTTAATAATTTCAGGTCTCAGAATCTCTAAAGCGTCTACGGGCGAGCAAGAAACGTTTCACTGAGGACATCGACTTTGAAAACAGCCTTTCAAATCTTGAAAATCGTGTGCGCATTTCCGATAAGATTCTCGAAACTGTAGGTATCGGTCAATCTGAAGTCAGTGGCGCGCGACGAGCTTTGCAAGAGAACGAAGAACGCACAGAGAAACGTATTGCACGTAGATTAAACGAAGAAAATGCTCTAACCAAGTGGACAGCTTTGAATAACGTTGATGAAGAATCCGCTGCTGCTCAGAGAGCGAAAGCCACACGAGCCCGTCTGACAGATTTGGAAGATGAGATGTCTGAACTGTCTGAAAGAACAGCTGCTAGAGAGAAACGTGCCGCACGCTTGCGCGCTTTAGTAGCTGACGCTGACTCCACTGACACTACCGTTGCCGCCTCCAAAATTACCATCCGTGCAGAGAGGGAAAAGAAACAAGTCACTTTCTAAGTGTCAAAATAACCTTATCTTTTAAAGAACAGCTATAAATTCTTTTGAGAATTCTAATTTTGAAGATAGATAAGTTTGCTAGAACGTGTGGACCTGCATTTGTCAATGTATTATGATCGAATTGATGTCTATTTTATACTCGTTGCATAGAATAAATTGCTAAGTATTATTGATGTTTCATTGTCAGCCACCAAAATATTTATTTATTTATTTAATTTAATATTACCATTTTAAAACTATATACTATATTGCTGTTATTAATTTTATAAATTGAAAATTAACAATAGACGAATACATATCTTAGAAGTTAGATTCTAGAAATTCTTTAGGATTTGCTGGCATCTAATCGTAAAAAGGTAATAAAGAAATATAAACAAAGTTTCATCTAATATTTCATGTTAAATTTAGACAATACGTATAAATTCACAATGACCAAAAGTAGGTTATCTTTGGAGTAGGTGCCTCGCTAGTCTAAATTTCTTCAAATGCAGTTATAAAGCAACGGATTTGGTAAAATCCAGACGTCTTTTTATTAATACTGAATAATTATATAAAAAATACTTACTAACTAATTTAAAATAGAGTATACTATCTAGAAGACCAAATTAGTACCAAATCCAACATGACTGCATCAGGTATTCAATCTGTTTTTTATTTTGCTTTTGTTTCCCAACTGCTCAACTTTTTTTACCTTTTTACTAAATCTTATTTCTTTAAAGATTAGCAGTTCACCAGAAACTCTTTCGGTCCTGCAAGAAAAGAGAACAATGACCATCGAACGTCTAACAAACTTGTTGCATCGCAACAATGCATGTTAAAAATACACGAAATGTTTAATTTCGATATTCTTGATTTTTGGGTTAGACAAGGAAGACGTTACAAGAAACGCTATTTTAGAATCATAAACTTTAAAACCGACGTCAACACGTCATTCAAAGTGATACGAAAATAAAGAGATTTGCATAACAGACTGGCCATTACATTGTTTGGTTTTAAACAAAGTGTTTTTGAAGTAATCGTCTACAAAGCGGTAGAATAAATGAATGACTGAAGTGAATAAATTATCTCATTTGAATTAGAATGTAGCCTTGTTGATTAAAAGAAAGAGTGTGGGCTAAAAACCAAATGACAATCTCTTCATCACCTTTCATCAAGCCTATAGAAGAGCGCAAATATTATTGGAATATAAATTAAGAATTTTCAGGGGATATTTAGCAAGTTAACATCGTACATAACTGGTCCTTCTTTAAAACTTAATTTTTATACAATCTTTATAGGTATTTGAATATTTAATATTTTCACTGCGTAATTATCCAGATTATCTCATTTCTCGAATTATAGGAATACTCCAACGGCAACAATAAATACGTATTTAAACGTACATAGGATGTTTGTTGAGGAAGCTAACATCTAGATGTCAATAATCCTCGTAGCATCCATACGTGAATGTTCCAATTAAGCATGTATTAATGGGTTTGTAATATCAATGTTTCAATCACGTAGTAATTATAGGCTTCAAAGCCGTTTACTAATGTAGTATTCATAGGGCATTGCTAATCTCTCTTCTGGGGTCTTTTATTAATGATATTGCTCGCGAAAAAGCTCGCGTGAAAATAAAAAATAATAAAAAACATAGCCTATGTTTTTTGTAAATAATTTAGTGTGTCTCTCTTCTCACGATACATATTTAACTTTATGTTAAGTTACAACTTAAATATTAATCGACTACCCAAAAGATGGAGATTATCAAATCATCTGTTTTATAAAAAATGTTATTTCTACTTATATTTCATTATTATTAATGTTGGCACTATTTTTTCAATAATGCAAAGCACTTTAATTAATACAGGCCTGGTATGTCCACGACGAATACAGACAGCAATAACGGCTTCGATAGAAGAATGGATGTGTATTGTAACTCTTGCGCAGTGAACATACGTAACCAAAATCCATATCTTTTTAAGAATAACGCCATCTGGTATAATATAACTGTCAACTTATTTTATAATCCGTAGATCCAAAGATGAATCGACATCTAATTTCAAGAACAAGTAATAGATGTCGTTCGCGACAAGATATAAAAATACAAAAATTTTTATATGAAAACTGTTTTTTTACGTTTGTAAAGAGGAAATTAATTTACATAAAATACATTTAATATAAACAACTTCACTGATATTTTATTGCACTTGTATTTATTTCCGCGAAGAGTTAAAGAGTAAATCAGAATTATTAATGTTTAACTATTTCTTGTAAAATAATAAAAGTAACAAATTAATAGTAAAAGTTTTAAAGGTTCAAAAAAGCTATTAATCATTTGCAAAAGCTTTCGATATCTTTTTATCATCACAGTTAACCAGTTAACGTAGACACGCGCAAGGGTTGATGCTTTTAATTGAATGCAGTAGACCGAGCTTTAAGCGTATCATGACATACACAATCTGACAAGGTATAACGGGCAGGGAAATTTGTCGCAGTATGCCAGACTTTCACATAGATCTCTGCATATACGCTACATTCAATTAGTCGGTACCGGGGATGCTATGAACGCAACAATAATTTACATCGCTTTGATCGTTCCCTTGGCAAATATTAATTATAATTTTAGTCTTTTAGGGACTTATTTCCTTAATGAATCGCAACAACTAATTGAAAATTTTATCTGGTTTTGAATCCAGACAGTATTATAATATTTCAATTAGATGTCTGTACATTATTAAATCGATTATTATTTGTGTAATGTCCAAAAATGCGATAAATTGGAAATTCGGTGATAAAAAAAGTACATTTTTAGATAAATTGGTACCTTTCGGCCAAAAATGATGTTTTGTTTTTATGTATTTAATGTTTGTGATCTGTAAGATTAGTAGATTTCGCCGGTGACTCTGTCCGCGTAGAATTAAATAAAAAACAAAAGTGAGTAGCATATGTGTTTCAAACTATCCTCTACATCTATACCAAATTTCATTGAAATACGTTTAGCCGTTAAGGGTACAAAATGTAACATACATCCATCCAAATAACTTTCACATTTATGATATGTATGTAAAATAACCTTTAGTTATGAGTTAAAATATTGGAGTATTTTTAAAATAACTGAATGATTGGAAAAAATAAAACAGAATTCCCATGTCAAGTAAATTGCTATCATAACCTCCAAAATCCATTTTATGCAATAATCTTAGCGGGAATATAAATTGGAAACTGTCACAAAGTAAATATAATAGGATCTTCAATTAATTTGTACGCTAACTGTAACAGCTATTTATTTAGTCAGAACAAAGGAAGTATAAAGATTTACAAAATTTCATATGAATTCATTATTTGGATAAATTTAGAGGTTCAATTTAAACACGAAAATATATTTACAATAACGAAGTAATATTTAACATATAATATACTTTTTGGAAAAACGATTTTCTATTTTTTATTATGTTTTTAATTGAAGAAATAAAGTATAAAACTATGCTTAGTAGTTCGCAATTCAATCATCAAGTCTTTTTCTTTCTAGTTATTTCGTGAATACGTGAAATTCCCAAAATTCAACAACATTATGGTCACTGTTTGTAAACCCCTCTTAATTAATGCTTGCTGTGTCCCGCTGTAGTCTGGTTGCTGCTATTTTGTGCGGCTGATTGTCATCAATGGCGATAATACGTATTTGTACATCTAAGCTGCATTATTACTATTATTATTTAAAAATGGTTAGTATTATAAATTTGACTCGTGTTTAAATAGGAAAAGAAGGATACTTACAATAAATTCATGAATCTTTCGTACACAATATAATTTAAAAGTAACTTTACACGAAAAGTAATATTATACTAAAAATCCGTTATTTTTTCTTTCACTATCGCGATATGTTAGCAATACGAGCTTTTGCCCGCAACTCTATCCGCATGGAATTAAAAAAAAAACAAAAGTGCGTTGCATATGTGTTCTTCCAGTCTGTCCTCTACATCTATGACAAAGTCCATCGAGATACGGACAGCAGTTTAGGCTACAAGCTCTAACAAACATCCATCATTTAAAATATTATAGTGTGATTAGTATGATTGCTATGTGTCGCCGCGGTACATAATGTATAAAATACCTAACGAAATATTTCCAAACAAGCCAGTTTATTTTGCAAATGAACGTGTCAGTTTTCCTAATTAGTGTTTACTTTGATATGAAACGAGATGCAAGTAACGTGCTCTCATAAAGCCTGCATCGGCTACATAACTAACTACGTACACAAGGGCGCTACCCCACTTTACCCATTCCCCCTTGGAAGTGGGTTAAGGTTGGAGGAAAGTACGGAACGTGTTTGCACTATAATTTTATAGACGCAGAAATTATTTGTTTTGAAAATGTACGGAAACAATAAATCGTAAAAACATTTTTCATTTAACGTAAGGAATTTAATAGCGACAACGTACGTTTTTATGTAACGGCCAGTTTCGACTGACGTGAAACTTTTATTGACACATATTAATCTCTCTAATTTATTTAAGTGAATTTAAGTGATGACGGTCTGTGTCATTACAGTAGAAACACGTATATTAACTATTCCTTTAAAACCATTCCAGGTGGTATTATAGTTTGTTCAAATTTAAATTCTGTTCTGCAATATGTTGTACGTTGGCAAGTTGAGTTCTTGGCAGTCTTATTTGTCTTTTTCTTCCTCAATTATGGTCAAACGTATAACACTTATAAAACTCTGATATATTATAGGTATCGTAAAATGGTAGAAGTTTTATAACAAAAATTTTCAGTTATGTACAATATTACAAAGTAAAGCTTGACACTATCACTTCAGGTGGGATCAAACGGTATTTTGAACATCATAAAAAAAGATGAATTGATAGAATACGTTTATAATTAAGACCGTGAAAGTCCACGGTAACACGCATTTATTACACTTTCAATATTTTAGCAGTGGAAACTCTCGGTTAATATTTTTGGCAAACATAAAATTAATTGGTTTTGAATTTTTTTTACACTAAAAATCCTTGAACAACGCGAACAAAGGGGAACAAATGTTTGAGAACAAAAAAATATCAATGCCAGACAATTATAGTCTGGCACATCATCCTGGCCCGTCTCTGTCATCCGTCACGAGCAGTGAAACATTTAACTTTTATCATCAAAAATAGTGAAACCGGAGCTATTTTCTTACTTGGCTATAATTACGTACGCGTCATTTCGAGTGGATCGTTATTAAATTTCGTTTTGAGTTGAATGTTATGCCCTGTCTCCATTACAAGACTACAAGGCTGGGGCTCGGCTAATTGGGATGTACGTTTCGCAAATCGAGCGCGATGTTATACGGGCTGACTTAAAATTAATTACGCTGTCAGCGTAATGTGTATAGGCCGGGCCTGTAAAACATTATTATGTTAACAACGGAATATGAAATCTAATCACAACGTTTACATTTTGCCACAATTTTAGAAAACGAGGATACTACGATTGTTACTTATTCTACGAAAACATTTTTATCTGTATATTTTTTTAATATACAATTTACCTGGAATTCTAATTTTTTTTTCACGAATAACAAAAAACCTGTTAATAAGTAATCATGCATATAATTGTATTGGACTCATACACTATTCTTATTTCAAAAGCGGTAAAACTGAATTTTACCAACGAGCAAATTGCAGTAGTGTATTTTGTTTTGTTTTAAAAAAATAGTGACCTATACAAATATTACGGCAATTTCACAGTAAAATTCTTTTACGTATCAAAGAGCAAACAATACCATTGTATCTATTGACATCTTCACTAGACAAAGCCCGTCTCTACAGACTATCTACTAGATAATCTTGTTTCTCATGTTTCACTAGCATAATGGAAACGTCAGCGCCCTCTGACGTCGAATATCTGATTTCTAATTGTTCCTCTGTAATGTCTCGAGCCTGTGTAGTTGAAGGCTCATCAAGGCATAGGTTATCAAGGTATCGACGTCGCAGTTACCTGAAATAGAATTCTAACTACATACGGTAATTTAAGTAGCACAAATGTTGCGATTTGGTTTCATATGTTTTAATTAAAATAAGTGGATAAACTGTAAAGATTTTTGGTAAGGGATTGATAAAATATCTGTTTTAATTTCATTGATTCTATTTTAATTACTATTTTATCTATCTATACTAATATAATAAAGCGTAAACACACACTACTTTGTTGCCTAAGATGTCAGCAATTACGGCATATTTTTTTAAAAATTCTTTTTTTATTAAAAAGCCCCATACTTACGTCACGCTTTAGGCTATATATTTCACGCCATTAAACTTAGGGGTAAATATTTTAAATAAAATCCCTAATGTGGGTATGAGACCATAAGTTGCTGTCAACATCAAGGAAGCAAGGTTGCCATGGTTTGTCATAATTTCATGTCATTTTGACATTTGCAATTGATAATTTGACCCATGTAAACAACAAAATAAAATTTTCATAATTCTATGCGGATGAAGTCGCAAGGGAACAGCTAGTTTTAAATAAAATATACATTTTTAAACACCCCTTATGTTGGCAAAAGAATTCGCTCGGCATTGTGGTCCAGTGATCGATGCCAAATAATTCGTCAATACGTATTGTTCATACGTCCATTGTCATTGTTGAAGTAAATCTGCTTACATAATTTGCTTTCAATGTTGTTTTCTTATAACAATGTAAGTGTTGCCGATTTTCAAATCATTTAAAATTATTTTTGGCAAATCACCTGATGTCAATACTTCAAAGGTCAATGAACCCATTTGATACTTATTTGTTTGTCATGGGCTACACTTTTTTGTTAAATTTCTATTTAAATACAAAGGTGATAGACAAAGGAGTGGAAAATTTTTCCATGGACAAGAATCGTTCTTAAGTAAAAAGATAATACAAGGTATTATTTGCCTATATGATTTTCACCATTTTGGCGCCAACAGTCGTGGCGGCGATTGAGACAAGAATTGAAACTAATAGTAGAATTAACATTAACAGGCGCGTTTAAATCGGAACGCAACAAATGCTGTCAACTCCAAGCAAATAACTAACAATTTAAACAGATCAGTGTAAGCAAGAATATGAAATAACTTCCGCGTGAAATAAAAAAAAACAAAAAACAGAAAAAATACAGCTTTTTAATGGGGCGAGAATTTTTTCAATCGGTCCAATTATTTTTAGTTCAATACAGACAAAAATACAAATCTTTCTTCTTTATAATATTGGTATAGATATATATTAAAATTGTTATTACATTCGAACTCAAACGACAAGAGGATAGAATACTGAACATCTTTGTGTTGGTCTTGCTTATTAGTCTAACGACCGTTGCTAGGCAACAAAGACGCCTCGCCGAGTCCCCGATTCAAATGTAAGAAAAGACGTACGTATGTTAGAACGACATAAAGATTTAGATATTTCAGTAACATAAAAAAAATAACGAAACTGCATAAACATTTAAGCTATTCCTATTATATCATTAAAACGTGTTAAATAAGGATTTCTGGTACAAATATAAGACATATATTATGTTATATTTGTTTTCTTTGACCCGTAATTAATTAAAAAAATACACTTTTAAAAAATCTACTAAACTGGTTTTTGACAGTGGGAGAGCCCGCTTTAACATCTTCGCACGAATGGGCAGGCTCGCCCAGTGAAATACCATGACCACACAGAAAACAGGCGTGAAGTGGAAGCAATTCTGCGTTTCGTATGATGAGTGTGGTGCCGGAGGCCTAATTTTAGTCCCTTTCCCTTTCCACCCTTTCCATAAGAGGGATGGATGGGAAGAATAAGTGGATTTGACGGTGGAGGAAACGCATAGGAAGGGGAAAAGTCCTCTTTATGCAATTGCGGAGGTTTATGGGCAGCGGTCGCTCTTCATATCGGTTAATTCAGGTGGCGGCTTGCTCATATGTCATCTTATATTATAAAAAAGAAATGTTTAAAAGAAAATTACATCAATTTTGATTTTAGTATGTTGGTACAGATATTTTTGTACAAAAAACTCAAATTAAAAATATTAAGAGGGATGGCAACGTTTTAAAACTTGCGCTATTTAGTGGACACTACCAGAAGGAAAATACAAACAATAAAAAGTCACTATTAAATCACTTCATCTAAGGATTCTACGAATAATTACTTTGAAAGCCAATATTATACATGAAAGTTAATTAATTTACCCGTAAATCGTTTGGAAAGTTATATTTCTACAGAGCATTTTTTTGGTTTCGCTTAATATTTTGAAGCAGGTTTGATAAATGGTAAATGTTATTGTAATTAGGAAAATTTTATTTTACTGTTTACATTTATCAAATTATCAATTACATCAATTACAAAATGAAATGACATGATGACAAACCTCTCTTGATGCTGGCAGCTTATAGTTTATGGTCTATTTCCCACATGAAGGTTTTTTCCATTAAAATGTGCATTAAAATGTGTGTGATACCGATGATAATTTGGTATGATTAATGAATGAATGACAATATTAAACAAAGTAAATTATACGATAAGTACTCAAACCATGCTTCAAGATAAAACAATTGAGTACTTTAAGTCCGTACTAACAAAACTCATACACTCGATATAATGATTTTCTTCAAACATAATATACTATATCATGCACTGTTTCTCAAACAATTTTAAAATCATTTACTATAAGAAAAGTAGTTCAATATTAATTTACATTCGATTAATAATGATATTACTACCTACTGGAAGCGACTTAGTTACTGCGATGAGTGGGTCTCAACCTAATTTAACAAACGAACGCATCAATCCGAACATAACTCTCCGAAGT
>NW_013528315.1:554828-555138 GCF_000836215.1 Papilio polytes | reverse complement strand
TAGAAGAAGATACCTTTAATAAACTACAAATGTTATCATCCATACAAATATATATATATTTTCCATGTTTTGAATACAAAATAAATTTCTAACACAGTTAAACCTATAATTTAAAGTGATGAAGTATACATATAATAATTCAAAAAACTAGACGTATATATGTGCTGTACGTATGAAAACATTTTAAAATATGAATATAACTATTAGGTACAATTTAGTAATTACAGCAAACATTTAAAATGTAATATTTCATATCGCATCTAGTAATACTTTACACATGTACTTACCTGTTTGTATTCAATAGTTTATT